>NC_142878.1:31782878-32083409 GCF_051225735.1 Oryctolagus cuniculus | reverse complement strand
ATGTGTATACTTTATATGATCAAAGTTAGCTTTCAATAATCCATTTATAGCACTCCTCCTATTTTTGTAGGGAATCATCTGCACCAGAGCACTTCTGCAACATCTCTCACACACACATGTGCATATATATATATATATGCATTATTATATAAACTGCCTTACTTCACACCATACGCATATGTGTGAAGTAAGGCAGTTTAAATATTTTACACTTCAGTATTATGAAATATTTATGCTCAAACTCCCACAAATGGCATGAGTAAGGTCAGCAGAAGCTGTGAAAGACAAATGCCTTACTTACAAGTTCTCTTTGAAAATAAAATGGGAGGATTTGACAACAAAGAAAAGCATGAAATCACCCCTTACTTTTAATATTCAAATATTAAACTTATATGCAAAATACTGATGTATTTTGTTTTCAATTTAGAGGGTCATCTTCCCAATGCACCATAATATAAAAAATAAGTTTTAAAACCACTCATCTTTATATATACATGGATAAGAGCCAGGTATTTTTATTCCTAGCTATTTTTCATGCTAACTACTTGAATCATGTTCTCAAGTTGTTACAAAATATTCTTCTTGACTATTATAATTTCCTTTGATTTATACTTCTAAATATGTACTGGCACAAAAGTTCAAATATAAGACTACAGTAAAAGGTCTATGATGTTTATTTTAGTGCATTTACTGAAAACTATTATCAAAGTTCAATCACTTAGAATGATATATATATTATATATTGTATTGTTCATAATCATACTTACATAAAGTGTATATACAGTTAACAGACAAAAACATAACAAAACGCGCATGTATCTACTAAAAACAGTAAATGATATGACTGTGAAATCCTTGAGTGTGCCTTTAAACTTAATAATAATTGTTTTCCCTATGGGCAAAGGTAGTTTGTTGATAGTCTGGAGTTTGTTGATAATCCCTGTATTTCTTTTTATGATATCAATATATTATTTAATTTTATCTATTTTGACTTTCAAATACAGGATATGTATACTCTTTATTATCTTCATGACATTACATTCCCTCAGGTCAACAGAGGAGTTCATCCTCTCTCACCATTCTAAAATATTCCATCATCTGACTAATATCACATTTCTCTATTTACCTACTAGTAATGATGATTTCAGTAGCTGTCATTTTTTTCTTTTGTTAAAATGTATTGCTCAGAATAGTCCCATCCATGTTTATCAATATACATTGTAAAAAGTTCCAAGGAAGCCAGGAATATTGTATGCTTTTATAGCTTTTTTAGGTAAGTCATGAACATGTAGATATATGAATTTATATTTGTTTTAAAAAAGAATTTAATAGGAGTTGAAGAATTAAGGATTAATGTTGTTTTCCTAATACTACTTTCAGCTGAACACTTTCATACTTACTTGTCTTATTATATTTCTACCTATTGACCACCTCTCAGAAGTATGCATCCTCATTTAGGTAAAAACAAATTTCCTCTGAGGGCAGTGGGTATTTGATGCAGTGGCTATTGGAACATTAGCATCACATATCACAGTGCCTACATTCAAGTCCTGATTCTCACTCCAGCTTCCTGCTAATGTATACTCTGAGAGGCAACAGATGATAGGTCAAATACTTGGGTCATGACACCTTGTGTGAGACCTTGGTTGACTTCCTACCTCTCTCCCCCGAGGTATGTGCTGAATGGACCAGCCGAGGGGAGGCCTCTCTCTTAAAAAGAAAGAAATCTGCAAATTTGTGAATAGCAAGTAGTCTTAGGGTAAATATCTTTGTAAGATGTCCTTGAAAGGACATTTAAGTTACAAAAAATTTCATACCAACATTTCTCTGGAAATCATTCTTTAATTTCCCATAATAGTCTACCTGGAATATTGATTTTTAAATACTTTAATATAGTCGTTATGGTGTTGCAATCAGGCTTTCATTATGAATTATAAATAAAATTTTCTAGGATTTGTCTATTTTTATATTACAGCTACCAGGAAAATACAATGTTGTCATTTGATGAAATCAACCAGTATAAAAGATAATTAACTTTATGCTACATTTTCTTAATTTAAATCAGAAATGAAATCACAACAAATATGTAGTTTATCCTTACTTAATCTGTGGCTTTTAATGTCTAAATTATAGCTGGTCATATTTTAATGGCCAATCAACACATACAAAAGATTTATACTCACAAATATTTACTAAAATATTTTTTCATAATAGCAAATCTAAAGTTGAGCTACAAATACTTGTATGTGACCTGATAATATTCTTATCTTCTTCTTAAACCCTTTAAAATTATGAAAATTATTCTTAGCTCTGAGTTATGTAAAAAAGATGATAGGCTAGCTTTGGCCCACAAACTACAGTTTGTAAACCTCTGTTCTAGTTCTGAAATTCTCAATCCTAGCTGCAATTGGCATAGACCCTAATCCAGATTAATGAAATCATAAGCCTCATTTCATGTGATCTCCTGGACTTGCTCATATTTTAAAAAATTCTCAGGTAATCACAGTGTTGTAATCATAATGTATTCTAGTAAAATCTTTTTTATTTACTATTTTATTTTTCTCTTTTCTCTATTGACTATCAATTAATATCTACTTAAGCTTAATTAGCAGGTGTTACAAAAGTCAGAGTTCTGCAGGTTGCTCAGTTCACCCTCCACTTTGTGAGGTGAAGAATATTCATTTTAGACCTGTAATTAGGTTGGAGTACACATCTTTGTCTAATTTTTCTAGTAAAATACATTAGAGTTCTTATTCTTATCCCTCACCTCTTCTGATATAATGCCAAAACATGAAAAACAGCATTTTCAGAATTTTCTAACCAACACTCCCTACTAACAAAATCTACACACACACAATATGTTGATCTACATCCTATTTTCATTGTTTTATTCCAGGATTTGCAGTCTCCACCTTAGTGGAATAAAACTCCAGCACAGCTCACAGTAGGTGAAAGTTGACCCCTCAATACACCAGGCTCCCTCCCCCCTCCAAAGTCCAGTAGAAAAAAAAATTGTTGATCAAGCAAGGCAAAGAGATGAGAATCTCTTGACTGAATCTTTGTAGTGATCGAGAGGAGTGAAGTCAGAAGAATACACTTATATGGTCTTTGTGTCTGGCTAGATGATTTTAAGGAGGTATTTACAAGGTGGAACTGAGTGGGATTAGGAAGTTTACAAACATAAGCATTTTAGTAAATATCCTAGTCTAAGAGTCTTGAAGAAAGTCTTGATGATCAGCAAATTATTAGGCTTAACAACTAAGTTTAGTTCTTTTCCTAGTCTTCTGAGAACAAGGATTTTTTAGAGCAAATTGCTAACTTGTTTTTGGCTGTTAACAGTAGTGTTTTTGCAGATGGCCAGAAAAGACATGGTGTTGTCAGTTCTCAAGTAAATAGATAGAGGAAACTAATCTGGGCCCACTTTATAAGCTACTGTTTAGTGGGCTACTGAGAAATTGTTTTGAGTTTACTTAGAACCTAAATTTTTAATTACAGGGCTGATAATGGGGAGGTACAAAGGATATATTGCATTTTTTCTATTTCATAAAGCTCAAGTTCCAAACTCACAATAGATTTCTTTCCCATCTTCTTTCAACACACACGTATTATACAGACATAAAATATTAATATCTGTATGTACCATACAGATATTTATCTCATACTTGTGAGTTATTTCAGGTTCTATAATTAGCTGTCTGATACTGCTTTCAGTGATATGGGGATTTTTCTCTTTTTTTATGTCTATTCATGGATGTTTTATGGAAATTTAGGGAAGCTTTCTTAAAGGTATATCATTTTGAAAAGAAAATTCTCAGCATTTGGGATTGTATTCATATAGATCACTAACAGCCTAGTTTAAGTTTAAGTAGATACCTAAAGACTTTCACACAGACAGTACTTGTCTTATAAATAATCTATTATTCTAAGAGATAACACAGTAACCAGAGTCCAGCAAGAGTAGAGCTGTGAAACAGTAAAGGAAGGTGTGGTTATAGTTTCTGTAAAGAGTTGTGTTGAGAGGAATATCTTTGTGGTAGATAAACATCCAAACCACAATGCCCTGGCAACGAAGAAGCAATGGAAGGTGAATACCTTAATGTCACTCTTCTTTCTACTTTCAGTCATGGTTTCATTAGTTCAAATGAACCACACATCACAGTCATAGCTAATACACTCTATTCCCATCAGGTTCACAAGCTACAGAAAGGACTAAGAAGGATCAAGGGGAAGTTAGATGAGCAAGTGAAACATGCACAGGGCAGCCCTTTTCTGCATGATTACATATTGGCCTGATGCTGTTTGATGCGTTACTTCCTGCAGTTCGGAAGGACTGATGTTATAAACGCCGCAGTAATGGCAGAGTGAACAGATAAAACCACCTTTGCAATATGGCAACAATGCTGAGCCACAGGGTCAAACCTAGAACCACTTGCCTTTGTACTATCTGAGTGAAAAATAATTAGTGCCTGTGCTATTGAAACCACCACTCTGGTAGTAGTAATTCAAAGTATCCTAATTATACCTTGCCTTGTGAGGCAACAACTTCATCCTGATTATGCAGATAAGAAAATTTAGTCATTTAAAGGAATTGGAACTTAAGTTACATAACACTTTGATAATACTGCATTCACAAAAAAGAGATGTTTTTTCTTACTTTGCTAATGTGATGAGCTGCATTTTCTTTATCTGTAAAAGAGAAAAATATATGTAAATTAGACAGGCATTGTTATGTTCTTAAATATGATAACATAATAGAGATATTTCAAAGCAGCAAACTAAATTAACATAGAATTGTTTTTTACTGATGTGTATTTTCATATTTTAAATCCATCTATAGCTATATATTTTCTATAAATCAATAGATAGATCTAAAAAAACACTCTCCTTTTCTACATTTTATCAGGAGCCTTTTTTGTTGCCTTTCCACTGTTTCTTGTCACTTCTGATTTAATGTAAGTTCTTGGAGCTGAGGATTATGATTTCACAGTTTTATATCCCCATAGACTTCTGAATCATAAAACGAGACACATAATAGATAGTTGATAAGTTTTGTTCAATGAACATGACAATATTTTATTTGTTCAAAAAAGCATATACTTTTCTATTATATCCCATCAAGTATAAGATAATGCTTATCTCTAACATTAACTAAAAACACAATAGCAACAAAAAGTAATATGTCCTTCTATAGCTTAGGAGAAATACTTTCACTTGTTATTCTCAGTGAATAAAGCAAACCTATCAGAAATGTGATTTCTGTATTCACTTCAATTGGTTCAGATTTTAGGAAGAGCCAAAAAGCTTGTGATAAAAATAAATCTACTGGGAATCAATAAAACTCCATTTCTACTTTCAGCTTTCTTCTACTTTTTTTGTTTTCTTTCCACTTATTTATACAACTACCTGTGGTCCACAGAACACTGGGAGTGTAGGCCTACTAAAAGAATTCTAAAAATACAACTGGAAAGGCAGCTTGCTTTCTTATTCCTACAATAGTCATTGTTAGATTACATCTTTAACTACAGAATTCTTGGGCTCTGTATAACATAAATCTCAGTGAATGGATCAAACATTTGAACTATATTTACCTTAAAAAAGTAGGTAGAACAACAGACATTTTATGTATTTGACCAATGTTCAACAGAAAGAAGTCAAATAAAATAGAAAGAAGATTTAAATAGCCTTTAACTTTTGGCATAATTTCTGCAAAGGAAGATAACATATACTACCTAAAAGAAATCTGCGTACAATTCATTCATCACATTTTTGCCTCCCATTGGAAAAATCAGGAACAAAAATAAAAATAAAATGTATAAGCCTATGAATAAGGAAAAATTTATCTGCAATGTTTACCTGATTCTAGATAACATAAAAATAGTGACTCCTTAAGTTATGTGAGCAAGGTTACTTACATATAAATGCTTATTCTGTATTTACTATATATAATTAAAGAATTTTAATATTATCAATTTATTTATTTCAGAACAATCTCTGGTTTGGTAAAATGAACCAAAATTGTAGGGAGCAGAAAACTAGGATTTTGTGACAAAGTTAAAAGACTACACTTCTAGGCTTGTTGCAGAGTTTCATTAATTACATAAGCATTTTTGTCTGATATACAATAATCAATGTTGTTGTAGGTGATGTTGCCTAAGTGTCTCTCAGGGGGGCACACCCTCCTGAAATTAGAGGCATGACTACAGTTTCTGATCTCAGCCAAAATATGCCAAGGGACAGGCACACAGGCCCCCAAAAGAATGTGGCAGCAGAGACAGCAGGGGACTACTGAATGTTAATTGGTACCTGAGATGTTTTTGGGAATTTTAAACTTGCAGGAGTATTTGAATGGGTCTGTCATAATATACACCAACATTCTATTCTCTATCTTGGACCACCAGACCAAATTCCTTTTCCCAATCATTAAGTTGATGCATAACCTTGCCTAAGTGCCTGCTGGCTTGTAGACTTGATGGTACCCTCTAAATAAAAGTGGGAGTGTAAGGCTATCCAGTGGCACACTCTTAGAATGGACACTCCTGTGTCCTGTCTCCTCATTTGAAAAACCCCACATGTTGTTTTTCTAGTAGGCAATCATTGTACAGCTTTAAATATTTCATATTCTCCGCAATTGTGTCTGCCCTTACAAAACAATAATTTATACATTCTTTCTCTTTTATGCATTCATTCAGTCAGTATTTATTGAGCATGTAATACACACCAAGCTCAGTTCTAATTCTTAAGTTTCGGAAAATATATAATTCCTGTCTGAATGGGCTTTGAGTGAAATTAAAAAGACACAGTTTAAAATCCTAATTACAATGCAAAAGAGTCTGTGTTACTATAGTGAAATGTGCTGTGCTTTAATTAGGAATGTGCATTTAATCCAGGCCCAGTATTTTATCTGGAAAAGCTTCCTAGAGGAAGTAGCACTTGAGCTGAATATGTGTGGTGCAATGTTCTCAGGCTGGTATTCAGTCCCTAAAGTAAACTTATTGTATTTAGTACTTAGTAAAATTTTTCCTTTATTGTCTTAATTTACTGGGTCAATTAAAATAAGTACTTGGTTCTTTAGAAAGCCCTCTTGATGGTATTAAAACATGAACTAAGCTTTGCTGCCCTTTCCAACCCCTTTGGATTTACAGATAGGGGATTCATTAAAGAAGAGGAAATCTGGCATATGTATGCTGGCAAAGAACTAGAGAGAAATGAAAGAAACTCCTGGATGCCAGGCCAAGAAATGAGCTATCAGTGACCCAGAAACTCTTAGATGATTCTAAGTCAGTACCTAATCTTTACACTCACTGCACAGTTTCTTCTCATCAGAAGAGGAGATAATTAGAGAGTGGTCAGTTCCTCATACTTTCTTAAATAAAATTTTCTAGGATTTGTCTATTTTTATATTACAGCTACCAGGAAAATACAATGTTGTCATTTGATGAAATCAACCAGTATAAAAGATAATTAATTTTATGCTACATTTTCTTAATTTAAATCAGAAATGAAATCACACTTTCTTAAGGTGTTTGGCCTAATCTGGGACACCTACATCCCATGTCAAAGTGTTATGGTTTGGCTCCAAATCCAGTTTCTGTTTCCCAGTCCAGCTTCTTTCTGATACACACCCAGGGAAGCAGCAGCAGAGGGCTCAAGTAACTGGATCGCTACTACCTATGTGAGAGGCTGAGACTGAGTTCACAGTTCATGGCTTCAGCCCGGTCTATTGTCAGCCGTTGCAGGCATTTGGAGAGTGAACAACAAATGGGACTCTCTCTATACCTTCTCTTCCCTCTCCCTCTCCCTCTCCCTCTCCCTCTCCCTCTCCCTCTCCCTCTCCCTCTCCCTCTCCCTCTCCCTCTCCCTCTCCCTCCCTCTCTCATTCCATTCCTGTTTCTGACTGCTTCATTTCCAATGGAGCTCCTTGCTTGTGTACCTGGGAAAGCAGTGGAGAACAGTCCAGATGCTTCCACCGCTGCACCCATGTTGGAGACATGGAGGAAGCGCCTGGCTCCTGGCTTTGGACAGGTCCACAATTCCCCACCATTATTGGCTTTGGGAGAGTGCACAAGTGGATAGAAAATCTCTGTCTTTATCTCTCTGGCTTTGCCTTTCAAACAGATGAATAAAATCATAAAAACAAAACAACAATACTTATTATACAGTCACCTCTAGCTGTGAAAGAATAGTTGTAGCTGTTTTCATCTCTGAACTCAAGGTATGTTTGGCAGGAGCAGAAGCAATGAGATTTGCTAGTGATGCACACACAAAAATTGAATAAAGCAAGGAGTAAGAAGGAATCCTAGATTTTCAACCTGAGAAAATTTGCAGGTGATTTTTAAAAATTCTGCTCCTTTTTGCCTGGTTAATATCATATTTTATATGACACTAAGAAAATGAACTAGTTTTGTGGTGAGATTGTGAACAAGTTAACATGCAAAACAAAATAAAACCACGTGAGAGTCAGGGTTCTTGTTCACTTTTATCTTTTCCATAAAATCAGGATATAATCTTTTACTGTGCCAAAGGAAAAAAATGAAATTACCTGTAATATTTATCTTCCTTTTCAGATAAGACTTTAGTCTTGAGAGTATAGGCATGCTAATGCAACTTAATGAAATGTGTTTTGATTCATCCAATTTAACTGATACTAGTATTGAATTGGACTACAGTACCGAATACACTCGTGTAATACAGCAATCTATTACTGAGGTATAAATCTTATATTCTCCATCTCAAAAAAAAAAGAAAATGTTTCATAAAATGGCCAAATTTGTGATGCAACTGATAATAATGAAATTAGAATAAAAGTTGTGAAAATGTGTGATGCATTAATCACTTAACTTTAAAGCAAAGGATAACTCTTATTCCATTTACAAATAAAGAAAATGAGGCTCAGAGAAACTGGGTAGATTATCAAAATTAATAAATTACAGGGCTGTTTCAAGACACAGTGCTCAGTCTTCCAAGAGGCATATAAAAATTATCACTGAGGAAATGTTAATTCTAAAGCTTAGAAATTTCATTGAAAGTATCAATTTAGTAGTTTCCCGAAGCCAAGACCTACTGTTATTGAAATCATCTTTAAGCTCTATTTTTAAAAGAATTATTTATTCATTTCTTGAAAGGCAGTCAGAGAGAGAGAGACAGAAAGTGAGTACAAGGGAACTTCCATCTCCTGATTAACTCTCCAAATAACTGCAACACACCAAGGGATTGACCTGGCTAAAGCTAGGATCCAGGAACTCCATCTGGGTCTTCCACATGGGTGACAAGGGCCAGGTTCTTGGTCCATCATCCCTTGCCTTCCCATGCACTTTATCAGGAAGATGGATCTGATACAATATGCCAGAGCTGCAAGTGATGACTTAGCTCACTGAGCCACAACACTGGCTTCCATGAACCTCTTTTCAAGAACTATAAACAAGAACAGAGTTGTTTTCCTTCAGATTTATGTTTTATTAAATCTGGGGTTCAATAAATTACTCAATTCTTTTGGTAAGATACGTCAGGAAAGAACTGGCTTTCTCCTCATTCCACTCCTTTTTTATTTTCATTATTTTCTTCTACCCTGGTAAGAGCCATCTGTGTATAAATTTTGTTCAACTGAGGTAACTCTATCTTCATTAATGAGAGTTCTAGGAAACACTGAGAAGTAAGCTGACATTTTTCATGACCAATGTCCAACTGATCTCTTATGATACCAGTAATTCCCTTTTTTCAACTTTTATTTAATAAATATAAATTTCCAAGTACAACTTTTGGTTTTGGATTATAGTGACTTTTCCCCCATAACCTCCTTGCCACCTGCAACCACCCCATCTCCCAATCCCTCTCCCACCCCATTCTTCATCATGATTCGTTTTCAATTATCTTTATATACAGAAGATAAACTTAGTATATACTAAGCAAAGATTTCAACACAGACACACAAAGTATAGAGTACTGTTTGAGTAGTAGTTTTACCATTAATTCCAATAGTACAACACATTAAGGTCAGAGATCCTACATGGGGAGTAGGTGCACAGTGACTCCCTTTGTTGATTTAACAATTGACACTCTTATTTATGATGTCAGTCATCACCCAAGGCTCTTGTCATGAGCTGCCAAAGCTATGGAAGCCCTTTGAGTTCACAAACTCTGATCTTATTTAGACAAGGCCATAGTTGAAGTAAAAGTTCTCTCCTCCCTTCAGAGAAAGGTACCTCCTTCTTTGATGGCTTGTTCTTTCCACTGGGATCGGGATCTCACTCACAGACTTCATTCATTTAGGGTTTTTTGTTTGTTTGTTTGTTTTTTTTTTTTTTTTTTTTGCCAGTGTGTCTTGGCTTTCCATACCTGATAAATTTCCATGGGCCTTTTAGCCAGATCTGAATGCCTTATGGATTGATTCTGAGGCCAGAGTGCTTTTTATGGCATCTGCCATTCTATGAGTCTGCTGTGTATCCCACTTCCCATGTAGGATCATTCTCTCCTTTTTAATTCTATCAGTTAGTATTAGCAGACACTAGTCTTGTTTATGTGATCCCTTTGACACTTAATCCTATCATTATGATCAATTATGAACTGAAACCAATCACTTTGCCTGGTAAGATGGCATTGAAACATGCCACCTTGATGGTGTTGATTTGGAATCCCCTGGCACGTTTCTAGCTCTACCATTAGGGGTAAATCTGAGTGAGCATGTGCTGAACTGTACATCTCCTCCCTCTCTTATTCCTACTCATATTTAACAGGGATCACTTTTCAGTTAAATTTAAAATACTAAGAATAATTGTGTATAAATTAAAGAGTTCAATCAATGCTATTAAGTAGAACAAAAAATATTAAAAGGAATAAAATAGTAAGTTGTTCCTTGACAGTGAGGAAAAGGGCATATCAAGGCATTGCTTCTCATAGTGTCAGTTTCACTTCTACAAGTTTCCTTTTAGGTGCTCAGTTGTCACAGATCAGAACGAACATATGATATTTGTCCCTTTGGGACTGGCTTAATTCACTCAGCATGATGTTTTCCAGATTCCTCCATTTTGTTGCAAATGACCAGATTTCATTTTTTTACTGCTGTATAGTATTCTTTAGAGTACATATCCCATAATTTCTTTATCCAGTCTAGTGTTGATGGGCCTTTAGGTTGATTCCAGGTCCTAGCTATTATTAATTGAGCTACAATAAACATTGAGGTGCAGACAGCTTTTTTGCTTGCCAATTTAATTTCCTTTGGGTAAATTCCAAGGAGTGAGATGGCTGTGTCATGTGGTAGGGCTGTATTCAGTTTTCTGAGGAATCTCCAAACTGTATTCTATAGTGGCTTTACCAGTTTGCATTCCCACCAACAGTGGGTTAGTGAGCCTTTCTCCCCACATCCTCGCCAGCATCTATTGTTAGTTGATTTATGTATGCAAGCCATTCTAACTGGGTGAGGTGAAACCTCATTGAGGTTTTCATTTGCATTTCTCTAATGGCTAATGATCCTGAACATTTTTTCATGTGTCTGTCTGAAAAATGTCTATATAGTTCCTTGGCCCATCTCTTAAGTGGGTTGTTTGTTTTATTGTTGTGGAGTTTCTTGATCTTCTGTAGATTCTGGTTATTAAACCTTTATATGTTGCATAATTTGCAAATATTTTTTTCCCATTCTGTCAGTTGCCTCTTCACTTTCCACCAGTCATTCCTTTTGCCACTCATCCATATGTGATAACATCAATACCTATCTCAGGAAGGACTTTAGTTAAAGCCAATGTATTAATGTAAAAAGAATGCATTATATGTGTTTTAATAGATATCAAAAAATTTAGCCCCAGAGAAATTCTCAATTATGGAATTTAGGACTTGGAAAGGTGGCACAAGCTCATTGGGAACTGGCATGCAAAGCAGATGGTAGTGTCCTAGACATTTTCCCATTCCCTTTAAAATCAACAGTCAGTACAAGTTAAATCCCTTAAAAGTAAATGAGGTGCTGAGGATTTTAAAGTGCAGATATAGGCCCCCCACTGTTAACAGAAGCTTTACTAACACATGGAATACTAGGTCAACTATGATAATTATTTTTTTAAAAACCTGAATCCACTTCTTCATCAGCCATCTCATTAATTAGCAAAATATTATGAAATAAGCTTTAGGAGAAAGTATCTTCACTGAAACATCTATAATAAAAATACAAATTTAATCTCATATGCTAAGGAAAACCTCAAAGTGATTCATCACTACGTTCATGGACTCTTGAATTAGTTTTCCCTCCATCTCTGTTTCATTTTTTCTAGTTTTCCTCTTCTTGCTCCTGCTCAGGCAGGGGCCTTCCTTGCAATGCCTAGTCTAAGTTCTTACACTGCTGATGGCAGGAGTTGTTCTAATAGTTATAAAGAGATTGGCTGCTTGACCTGGGGCCTGACAGAAGGAAGATTAAAAGATACAGGCCAGGTATTTGGGGAAAAGAGACAACAGGATAGAAGTATAAGGATAGACAAACATATGAAGATCTTTAATCACATGTGAATTCCAACCAGAGAATATTTACAGTAGAAGAGGCAATAAAGGACCAAGATATAATACATTTTAGAATAAGGATACATGCATTTCAGGAATATTTAACAAACATATACTACAGATAACCATCATTTTCTACCACACCTTAGAGCTTTACTTGATAGACATCTGAGTGCACAGCTGTAGGCACACATGACATTTAAATATCTATAAGTGTTTTCAAAGAATATTTTGTTAAGCATATTTTTATTTATTGGAGGGAAAGCTAACAATCAGAGATTTAGTAGGGCACATAATTTTTCTTCATTTTTTAAAATATTTACTTATTTATTTGAAAGTCAGAGTCACAGAGAGAAAGAAATAGGGAGAGGGAGAGAGAGAGCAAGAGAGCGAGCGCTTCCATCTGCTGGTTCACTCTTCATATAGCCACAACAGCCCAGGGCTGGGCCAGGCCAAAGACAGGAGCCAGCAGCTTCATCCAGGTCTCCCACATGTGTGGCAGGGGTCCAAGCACTTAGGCTATCTTCTGCTTTTCCTTGTCCCAGGACACTATCAGGGAGCTGGATCAGAAGTAGAGCAGCTGGGACAGGAACTGGTGCCCATATGGAATGTAGGCTTCACAACGGGAGGTTTTACCAGCTCTGCTACAATGCTGGCCCTTGTCCCTTTTTAAGCATTTTTTTTTTTTTGACAGGCAGAGTGGACAGTGAGAGAGACAGAGAAAAAGGTCTTCCTTTGCCGTTGGTTCACCCTCCAATGGCCGCCACGGCCGGTGTGCTGCGGCCGGCGCACCGCGCTGATCCGAAGCCAGGAGCCAGGTGCTTCTCCTGGTCTTCCATGGGGTGCAGGGCCCAAGCACTTGGGCCATGCTCCACTGCACTCCTGGGCCACAGCAGAAAGCTGGCCTGGAAGGGGGGCAACCGGGACAGAATCCGGCGCCCCGACCGGGACTAGAACCTGGTGTGCCGGCGCCACAAGGCAGAGGATTAGCCTAGTGAGCCGTGGTGCCGGCCAAGCATGTTTTAAGATTATGTCTGAGGCAAGTGTTTAGCCTAATATTTAAAACACCAGTTCAGATGTCCATGTCCCACCCTAGAGTTCCTGGGATTGATACTTAGTTGCAGCTCCCAATTCCAGTTTCCTGCTGATACAGATAAGAGGTGGCAGAGAAGATGGTTTAAGTAATTGGGTTTCTGCTCATCACATGGGAAACCTGGATTGTGTCCCTGGCTGCTAGATTCTGGCCTAGCCCTGGCCATTCCAGGCATTTGGGAAGTGAATCAACATCAGCAGATGGTAATTTCTCTCTCCCTCTTGCATTCAAAAATACATATTTTCATAAAAAAAGAGTATACCTGCTTGCTTGTTGATGCATTTAACACCAAAGCATCAGAAGGTTTTAGAAGTATCAAATACATTGCCTTTGTACACTCACTTATGCACACTGTCCCCTGTGTACTCACAATGTTATAGCCCCTTCAAAGAGAAAGAAAACATCAAGCAACATAGAATTACATGTGGGAAACTGCATGCAAGTTACATACTTTAGCATTTTATAGAAAGGAAATATTACTGAGGAAATGGTTAGGAAGCTACTCCCAGTAGCCTAGTTTAAACCAATATACTGTCTCTCATGAATGATTTCTGTAGCACCCTGCTTGATCTTGCAGCACCTACATTTGCTGTCCTATAGTTTTTTCTTTCCATGCCAACCAGAGGAACAATTTTTCAAAATCTCAAGGCAAATTGTCTTACTGTCCAACACTAAACTCCAAAAGGCTTCCCTTTCAGATTCAGATTAAAATGCAAAATTCATATTACAGCTTTGAATGGCCTACCACTTTCTCCCACTGCCTCTCTGGTCTATTATCCATCTGTTCTTTGTCACTTTTGATCCACTACGTTTGCTTCCTTGCTAGCCTTTAAACATCCCAAGTGGATTCTTATCGTAGGCCCTAGACACTCAATTCCTGGTTCCTCTTTATAAAAAAGAAAAAGCCTTTAACATATGGTAACAATTTAGCTGATTCCACTTTACTTGGATCTGGATTTCAATACTACCTCCTGAGAGAGGACTTCCAGGAAAACTGCATCTGAAATTATAGCCCTATGTACTTTTAGTCCCTTTACCTTGCTTTATTATGCTTTACAGCATTTATTACTGTTTTGAATGCTTTGTATTTATGCCTTCCCACTAGAATTTCTGCCTTATAAGTGCAGAGATTTTATTTATTTTCTTCATTGCTGACTATCTAGGATCTAAAATAGGCCTTGGCATATAGTAGGTAATTTATAACAGTTTAGTGAATATGTGAATTTATTACTTCAATTCTTTCAAAACCCAATGAGACAGGTAGTAATCCACATTGTACTAGAGGGAAATTGCTCACAGAAATATTAAGTAGCTTTCCCACTATCAATAGCTAATAAGAATTATAATTCAGATTTATACACGGCTAAGAGCCTGTGTTTTTAATGGCCATTTTATACTGCCTTGCCAGGGTGAGATTGAACTAACGGAGGTATAAATGAGCAGAAGTTGCATATTAGGAAGTAGTAAGAGGTAAGGTTTGATAAGTTACATTTTCATGTGAGGATATAACATAAAATCTCCTGCATTTAAATCTCTGTTATTAACACTTGCCTGAGGGATTATGAGGTAGTTTATTCCAACCTATAAATCTAATATAAAAAGAAAGCAAAGATAATTACTGCTAAGATTTTAAGTATTACTTATTTTATTTTATTACAATAGTATAAAATAAGTTAGTATCTTGAATGTATCTTCCATGTAAAAAGAATCCTCATTTAAGTGTATTTGAAAGTTTTTCAGAAAAGTATAGCAATAGTTTGAGTTATTGATGAAAAAATAAATTCTTGAAAATATCACTTAAGAACTGTTATTTGCTGATGACTGCAATCTAGCATTACACATGCAAGAAAATGTATTTATCACCTAAGTCAGCAGCACACACAAATGCTGTGAGTCTGATGAAAATGGAGTCCAAAATCTCAACCTCAACATAGCACAACATCAGGGATACTGACAAACATCATCTCTCTAGATTCAATACTGAATGATACTCTTAAATTTTCTCATTTTAGTTGAGATATCCCATTGGGAAACAGTAGCATACATGTACAGGATATATTAATTGTAATTTTAAAAATCTGAAATAACATCAGACATAGTAATAAATTATTAGAAAACTTGAAAGCCAGTGTTATGGCACAGTGGGTTAAGTCACTACTTTCTATGCTGGCATCCCATATCAAAGCACCAGTGTAAGTCCCAGCTGTCCCACGCTGATCCAGTTTTCTGCTAATGCACCTAGAAAACTACTTGAGCCCCTTAACATCTATGTGGGAGACTCACATAGAGTTTCAATTTCTGGCTTTGGTCTGGCATAGCACCAGCCTCATTGCTGTTTGGGGAGTGAACCAGCTATGGAATATTTCTCTTTCTTTCCCTTTCCCTTTTCCTCCTCCTTCCATCTCTCCCTTCTTCCTCCCACTCCACCTTTCAAGAAAATAAAATGAATTATTTTTAAAGAGCCAGTCTTAGTTACACCAATAATAATTTGTGAAGTATTACTGGGATATGCATTTTTTTTGCAAAGTAACACACTGAAATGTCTTAACTTGTAGTCCTGGTTGCATGTACCATATGCTTAAAGACAATTCAATGTATATTATTTCTTTCCATGATATGACTTTTTAATATGAAATGCAGAGTAATGTAGAGAAGGAGAGAGATAGAGTTGATCTCATCTGCTGGTTCACTGCCCAAATGGCCACAATGGAAGAGGGGCCAAGCTGTAGTAAGGAGCCTGGAACTGCATCCAGATCTCCCAAGTGGGTAGCAGGACCCGAGCCCTTGGACCACCTTTCACTGCTTTCCCAGGTGCATTAGTGGAGCATCCAGGACTTGAACCTCCATTCGTGGCATCAAAGAAATCAGATTAGCCTGATGTACCACAATGCCAGCCCTCAGAACTCCCTTTAAAAGCTGTTCGCCACACTCCAAATGGCATCATTAGCTTATTTTTTTCTAGTTGTTTCAAGAAGGTTCATCTTTTCTCTCCAAGGATATGCATTTCTGGGGCTTAAATATGTATTACTCTTTTTGTAATCCCAACACCACCAACTTGAGTAGTTTATGACTCTCTGGAAAATTAAAGATATGAATATTAAATTTTCCATAACTTAAATTATCAAGAGAAAGGAAGTCAAATGAGATTTAACTCAAGCAATATATCTAAGGATAGAGAAAAATACTGCTTGATTAGGAAACAATAGTGATGTTATATAGTTATAGAACAAACTTATCAATTAAAAAACAAAGCTCTCTGCCGGTGCCAAAACTCACTAGGTTAATCCTCCGCTTGTGGCGCCGGCATCCTGGGTTCTAGTCCCAGTCGGGGCACCAGATTCTGTCCTGGTTGCTCCTCTTCCAGTCCAGTTCTCTGCTGTGGCCCGAAAAGGCAGTGGAGGATGGCCCAAGTGCTTGGGCCCTGCACCCCATGGGAGACCAGGAGGAAGCACCTGGCTCCTGGCTTCGGATCAGCACAGTGTGCTGGCCGTAGTGTCCATTTGGGAGGGTGAAACAATGGAAGGAAGACCTTTCTCTCTGTCTTTCCTTCTCACTGTCTAACTCTGTCTGTCTGCTGTAGAAAAAAAAAAAAAAAAGCTCCCAGGAAACAAACATAATGCAGTCACCATCATCAAGAGTGTTGTACAAATCATATCATAGCAGGTTTTTTTTCTGATATATAAAGAACTCAGAAGCCATCACTCCTATCTTTATAATAAATAAAAGACTAAACAGAAATAAAAACCAATATATTTTCTTAGATCTGTCATAAAACTGAGGTCATAGGAGATACAGCTAAGCCAATTCTGAAGAGACAGGAGAATCCAGATATTCATGGCTGAGTTCTATATATATGGAGAAAAAAATCTCTGTAAGAGTAAAGGCATTAGAATACTTAAATGGCAATTTTGAGGAACTGTTGGAGAGTGGCTATGGACCACCATGAGAACAAGAAACTCCTGGATCATCACCGAAGAGATGAAGGGTGTTGCAACCCTTTGGTTACTTTTGTTTCTGGAAATCCTACCAGTCTCACTACAGTGAAGAGTTGATAAAGCCCCCTTTGTGCCTATGGCAGGAGTAGAAGAAGAGTAACAATTGAGGAATATGCCCTCAACTTTTTCCATAACATTACCCTACTCCCTGGGTGGGATAAGGACTATATTAGACCTTGTCCCTCCTGAGATAAGAGGATTTCTGGCTCCACCACTCTCCAGTATTCCTGTATCATCTAAAGGGCAGAGGCAGAGGAAGATAAGAAACCATTTTGAAGATCACAGTCAAGAGGCACAGACCACGTAAATATGGAGGCACAGTAATCAGTTTACAGGATGTTTAATTTCCACACAGCTTACAACATCCACCACAGGAATCTAGCTTAGTAATAGTGGATTATAGCTGAAAGAGCTACAGCACACAGCCTCTACCTAAGGAGGAGTTCTTAGAGGAAACATAAGTCATCAGAATATAACAAGAATGCTAGAAGACTTTTGAAGGCGCTGGAACATAAAGCTACATCAAATATTACACATACAAACACAACAAACATAATCCAACTCCCAGTTGCATTAATGTGTGCCTTCACATTAAGGACTATTTACCTCAGTTCCTTTTATACATTATTTGGTTTATCATATACAAAACATCACAAGACATAAGAAAAAACAGGCTGAATATATAAAGTGTGTAGCAGTATGAGAGAGCCCTATAGGGAAAGTGTACCTGCCACCATAGAGGAAAAAAGGGAGGGGGAACATTTCTCACTCCCTGATCACCCAGCACTGACACCTTGTAAATAGCTGAAAGAGGAGGGTGCCATTTGGGACATATGCAACAGACATGCCAGCTCTTATTAGCATCCAGCAACCAGCCAAGAGGAGACACCTGAGTATGATTGGGAGACTTCACAGTGGGCTGGGAGCTTATGACTGTGGGAGTCTTGTGTGCTGTGACTGTGAAAACACTGTGGCTGCGTGTGAGGGCATAGGTTGTGGCTGGGATTTGGGCAGTCACTTTAGGTAGATCCACATGTTCAGGGCTCTCTGATGGCCTGCTGTGGGTCACTGCTACTGGATCAGTGTTCACATCAAGGATTGTGGTTCTTACGGCAGCACAGATGAAAACTGTATCCACTGGGGCTGGCACCCAGACATTGGTCTCCTTTAAGGAGAGGAGGTGAATGTAAGACTACACAAACAGAGCTGAACAAAACCCCCTGATGATAAAACAAAATAATAGAAAAGAAACAAAGGAGATTTACCATGCCTAACTTGGGTGTCATCTTGGATACTCTCTCATCCTGGAGCAATGAACAGTGCTCCATGACCACACCCACCACAAGCTTCTGGGTATCCACTGACAGAGTGGACACTCCACTAAGCCACATAGGGATAGTTCAAAGACAAAAGCCATCACAGGGAAAAAAATAAAGCAAAACCAACAAGTATCACCACAAATGCCTAATAATAAACACAGTGATTCAAGAAAAAAGAGTAAGGAAGACAACATGATGCCCCCCCAAAACAAAACACTTTAATACTAGAATGTGAACATGAAGAGACTGATGAAATGACAGAAATGAAATTAAAAAATTGATCGTAGGGTTATTTAGAAGTAATCAGAAGCAAATTAATGAAAAATTCCATCCATGACATAAATGATAATTTTTCCCAGAAAATTGAGATTTTAAAAAGAAATCAAAATGAAATATTAGAAATGAAGATTCAACAGAACAAATAAAAATTTGGTGGAAAATCTTAAGAACAGACTAGGTGCAGCAGAAGAAAGAACATCCAAGTTAGAAGACAAATCTTTGAAATTTTTGTAGTCAGACCAAAAACAAACAAACAAATTAGAAAGCAAACAAATAGTGTCAGAAATTTTATCAAATGACCCAACATATGGTTCTTAGGATTTCCTGAAGGCATAGTAAGAGAGAATGGATTAGAAGGGCTATTTAGTGAAATAATGACAGAAAATGTCAATAATTTGTAAAAAGAAAGGGACATCAAAGTCCAGGAAGCATATAAAACTCCTCATAAACATGACCATAAAAGATCTTCACCAGGACACATTATAGTCAAACTCTCCACAGTAAAACATAAAGTAAAGATTCTAAAATGTGCAAAAGAGAAATGCCAGATTACATTCAGAGGATCTCCAATTAGACTCAAAGCAGTCTTCTTATCAGAAACCCTACAGGCTAGGAGAGAATAGTGAGATATATACCAAGTCTTAAGAAAAAAAAAACTGTCAACCCAGAATATTATACAGTGCAAAGGTCTTATTTATGAATGAAGGTGAAATAGAGCTTCCATAACAAACAGAAATTGAAAAAATTTGTCACCACCTGTCCATCCTTAAAAAAGATACTTAGGGGTGTGCTGCACACAGAAACACAGATACATGATCACCACTATGAAAGAAAGGGAAGGCCCAAGGCTGGCGCTATGGTATAGTGGATAAAACCACCATCTTCAGTGCTGGTATCCTATATGGGCACCAGTTGCAGTCCAAGCTGACCCACTTCCCATCCAGCTCTCTGCTATGGCCAGGGAAAGCAGTAGAAGATGGCCCAAGTCTTTGTGCCCCTGCACTCATGCAGGAGACCCAGAAGAAGCTCCTGGCTCTGGATTCAGATCAGCTCAGCTCTGGCCATTGCAGCCATTTGGGAAGTGAATCAGTGGACAGAAGATCTCTCTCTCTCTCTCTCTCTCTCTCTCTCTCCCTCTCTCCCTCTCTCCCTCTCTCCCTCTCTCCCTTTTTCCCTATCTCCCTCTCTCTGTAATTCTGCAATTCAAAAAAATAAATCTTTTAAAAAAGGTGAACACAGAAAATCTCCCAGTAAAACTGCAAAGAAAATCCAAAGTAAGCAATGGGAATATTTATGGGAAAATGGCAGGGCAAAGTCGTTACTTATCAATAGTCACCTTTAATGTAAATGGCCTCAATTCTACAGTCAAAAGATACAGAGTGGCAGAATTCATTAAAAAATGAAAACCCATCTATTTGCTGCCTACAAGAAACACAATTCACCAACAAAGATACACACACTGAAAGTGAAAGGATGGAAAAATATATTCCATGCTAACAGAAACTAAAAAAGAGCTGATGTAGTAATTCTCATATCAGAAAAAAATAGATTTTAACACAAAAAGTTAAAAGAGACAAAGAAGGGAACTATGTAGTGATTAATGGATCAATTTCACAGGAAGTTGTGACTATTATAAATGTGTTTGTACCTAAATAAGGGCACCTGGCTATTTAAAAGAAATATTGATGATATAAAGGGACACATAGACTCCAATAATATAGTAATGGGGGACTTCAATACTCCAATTTCAGCAATGGACAGATAAAACAGAGAGAAAATCAGCAAAGAAAACATAGTCATTTGACACTATAAACCTAATGAACCTAACGAATACTTAAAGAATTTTCACTCTACATTTGCAAAATATACATTCTTCTCACCTGTGCATGGAACTTTCTCTAGGATAGACCACATGCTAGACCATAAAGCAGGTCTTAGCAAATTCAAAAAAATCAAAATCATACCATGCATCTTTGACCACAATGGAGTGAAGCTAGAAATCAGCAACTCAGGAATCTCTAAAACATATGTAAACACATGGAAACTGAAAAACATGCTCCTGAGTGAACAGTAGGTTATTCAAAAAATCAAAAGAGGAATAAAAAAATTTCTGGAAACAAATGAAGATGACAACACAACGTATCAAAACTTATGGAATACAGTAAAATCTATGTTAAGAGGAAAATTTATAGTTATTGGAGGCTACATCAAAATATTGGAAAGGCACCAAATAAATGAATTATCAATGAATCTCAATGACCTTGAAAAACAAAAGCAAGCCAAGTCCAAAACTAGTAGGAGAAAAGAAATAATTAAAATTAGAGAATAAACAAAACTGAAACAACAATAAAAAAAAAAAGATGAGCAAAATGAAGACCTGTTTTTTTCAAAAAAATTTTAAAAATGACACACCATTGGTCCAACTAACTAAATCAAAGAGGGAGAGGACCCAAATCAATAAAAGTAGAGATGATAAAGGAAATGTTAAAAGAAACAATAGAAATAAAAAGAATCATTAGAAATTACTAAAAGAGCCATAATCCAACAAATCTGGAAATTTAGATGAAATAGATAGATTTCTGGACACATATAACCTACCTAAATTGAGCCATGAAGATACAGAAAACATAAAAAGACCGATAACTAAGATGGAAATGGAATCAGTAATAAAGACTCTCCCAGTGAAGAAAATCCAAGGACCGGATGGCTACACTGCTGCATTCCAGCAGACATTTAAAGAAGAATAAATTCCAATTCTTCTCAAGCTATTCAAAACAATTGTAAGGAAGGGAATCCTCCTAAACCACTTCTATGAAGTAAGCATCACCTTAATTCCTAAATCTGGAAAAGATACAACAGAGAAAATGAACTACACACCAATTTCTGTGATGAACATAGACGTAAAAATCCTCAACAAAACAGTAACCAATTGAATCCAACACATCAGAAAGATCACTCACCTGGACCAACAGGGATTTATCCCTAATATACAGGATTGGATTAATATTTGCAAATCAACCAAAATGATACAACACATTAACAAACTGAAGAACAAAAACAATATAATTATCTCAATAGATGCAGAGAAAGCATTTGATAGAACATTATACCCTTTCATAACGAAAATTTTAAGCAAACTGGGAAAGAAGTAACATTCCCCACAATCAAGGCAATTTCTGACGAAACCGTATCCAACATCCAATTGAATGAGGAAAAGCTGGAAACATTCCCACTGTGATATGGAACCAGACAGGATGCCCACTCTCCCCAGAGCCATTAGACAAGAAAAAGAAATCAAAGGGATACAAATTGGGAAGGAGGAAGTCAAACTTTCTCATTTTCATATGACAAGATTGTATGCACAGAGGATCCAAATGACTCTACTAAGAGACTTTTGAAATCATTGAAGAGCTAGGTAAAGTGTCAGGATATAAAATCAACACACAAAAATCAATAGTCTTTTTATACACAGACAATGTCACTACCGAGAATGACTTCAAATATCAATACCATTCATAATAGCTACAAAAATGTCAAAAACTTTGGAATAACTTAACCAATGATGTCAAAGATCTGTAAGATGAGAATTGTAAAACATTAAAGAAAGAAAGAGAAGACACAAAATATGGAAAAACTGCCCTTAGTCATGCAATAGAATAATCAATATTAACAAAAGGTCCATACTACCAAAAGCAATTTATAGATTCAATGTAATACCAATCAAAATAACAAGGACATTCTCAGATATAGGAAAAATGATGCTGAAATCCATATGGAAACACAGGAGACTGCAAATAGCTAAATAAACATTATACAACAAAAACAAAGGGGCACCACAATACCAGATTTCAAGAAATATTGCAGGGCAGTTATAATCAAAACAGCCTGGTACCGGTACAAAAACAGATGGATAGACTTATGGAACAGAATAGATACACCAGAAATCAACCCATACATCTACAACCAACTTATCTTTGACAAAGGAGCTAAAACCAATCCCTTGAGCAGGGACAGTCTCTTCAACAAATGGTGCTGGGAAAACTGGATCTCCACATGCAGAAGTATGAAGAAAGACCCCTACCTCACACCTTACACAAAAATTCACTCAAAATGAATTAAAGACCTAAATCAATGACTCGATACCATCAAATCATTAGATAGCATTGGGGAAACTCTGAACTCAAGAGGCTTCCATAGCCTTGACAGCTCATGACAAGAGCCTCGGGTGATTACTGATGTCATAAATAGGAGTGTCAATTGTTAAATCAACAACAGGAGTCACTGTGCACCTGCTCCCCACGTAGGACCTCTGTCCTTAATGTGTTGTACAACGGTAATGTAATGTAATGGTAATGGAATGGTAATGGAATTAATGGTAAAACTACTACCCAAACAGAACTCTATAAAAAAAAATAAATCCGGCCATTTGCAACAAAATGGAGGAACCTGGAAAACATCATGCTGAGTGAAATGAGCCAGTCCCAAAGGGACAAATATCATATGGACTCCCTCATAGGTGACAACTAACTGAGCACCTAAAAGGAAACCTGTTGAAGTGAAATGGACACTATGAGAAACAATGTCTTGAACAGCAGTATAATACTCTTAACATTAAGCTGCAGCAACAGATCACAGCTCCTAGACACCTCCACAACACAACTCATAATTTGCAGTGTTGTATGGCTAAGCTATGAGGTTTGGTAGGTGTTTTAAATGCACTTTGATTTTCAGTATTTTAACTTATCGAGAGAATATTAGAACTAACCCCTTATAAAGAGAAACATTTGTATCATTAAACATATAATTAACAGAAAAAATTAAACATTTTACATGTTTTCTTCTCCCAAGTCTTCAAATGAAGAATGCATTTCATACTTAGTGCAAATCTCAAATCAGATTCCTGGTTTTCAATAGAAATACTTGATCAATATAAGGCTACAAGAAAGTTTAGAGTTGAAAAAGTATGTTGAATTAAGCAATATAATTATGTTACTGTTCTAAATATAATAGTTTTCCAATAATAGAAATATCATTTTCAATTTGAATTTGAATTAAGCAACATTAAAATTCTAACTTAAAATTAAATTTTAAGTAAAATTAAAAATTTAATAACTCAATTGCTAGCCACAATTCAAATATTCATATATGGCTAGAGGCTCTAATCATGGAGAGTGATGTCCTGGAGTATTCTAGAACACAATTATGAGAAAGCTAGACTATTCTAGACAAAATACTTCCCAAGATTATCGGAATCTAATTCCATGCTCACAGGAAGCATTCCTCTTTGTACTTGGCATCTGGGTAATACAATAACATTCTATTCCTGGATGGACATGGTAGAGTTTTAGACTTGTGAAGGATCTGAAAAGCATACTGGCTAGCTAAAATTGCTCTGGCAGGCCTCCATTTCAGTATGCACACTGATTTCAAAATGTCAATATAACATCACTGTAAGATTTGTCCACCTCATAAATAGCAAAATCCACTCCATAATTTAATCAACCTAACTTAGAAGCCAAAATACATATGAAATAGATGAGGCAGGAATTTTTCCTTAAAGTGTTCTCAATCCATTAGCTTACTGAATACTGATCACTGCTTTAATAGTTACAGGGAAAAGCTGAGGGTAGTCAAATAACTCCCAGCTGGACCTTGAAAGGAAACAGTAAGGACTGCATCTGTAAAAGCACAATCACAAAGTGAATTATAATTACAAGCTATATAGCTTAATTGTGGGCAATAGAGGTTGTAGTAATATGAAACGAGGCAATCAAATAAAATTGAGGTTGTCTTAACTTCCTCTATTCCAGCAAGTGAACTGGGAAGAGTAACTCTTCAGGAAACACCAGCTCTTGGAAATGGTGAGAATCAAGCATGGGCTTCACATGGAATTTCAGTGTAAATAATCTTGAGTACTAGACATGGACCTTGAAGTAAAGGGATAAATGAGAGGGATCCTCTTCTTTAAATTTCCTATCTCAGTCTTTTCTACAACACTAAAGGGTACAAATCAACTTACTCCCTACCAGCAATATTCCCGTAAAGGAAACTTGGTCTTCCTAACTTTTTAAGAATCTATTATTGGGGCTGGCACTGTGGCACAGTGGGTTAGGCCCCAACCTGCAGCACTGGCATCCCACATGGGCACCAGGTCGAGTCACAGCTGCTCCACTTCTGATCCAGCTCTCTGCTATGTCCTAGGAAAGCAGCAGAGGATGACTTAAGTCCTTGGGCCCCTGCACCCACGTAAGAGACCTGGAGGAAGCTCCTGGCTCCCAGCTACAGATCAGCTTAGCCCTGGCCATTCTGACCATCTGGGGAATAAACCAGTGGATGCAAGAGAAGACCTCTCACTCTCTATCTGTCTCTACTTCTCCCTGTACCTTTGTTTTTCAAATAAATAAAATAAATCTTTGAAAAAAAGTCTATTATTAATGTGAAGAGAAGTTCTACTTAATGTCAATAGAAATAGTACAGACTACAAATGAAAAAGGATAGATTTCAGAAAATTGTGTTTAATGGTATCTATCTGATTTCACTACTCTAATTATAATTTAATTCCAGCCAAATTAACACAAGGAAAATATCAAATCTATGTATTACTTTAAACTTATTTTTTAAAAATTACCATATTTTATTAGGTCACGTACTTCTATCCACAAAAAAAAAGTCCCTTGGAGCAGATGTTTGGTGCATTGTCCCGGTTGCCCCTCTTCCAGGCCAGCTCTCTGCTGTGGCCAGGGAGTGCAGTGGAGGATGGCCCAAGTACTTGGGCCCTGCACCCCATGGGAGACCAGGATAAGTACCTGGCTCCTGCCATCGGATCAGCGCGGTGCGCCGGCCGCAGCGCGCCGGCCGTGGCAGCCATTGGAGGGTGAACCAACGGCAAAGGAAGACCTTTCTCTCTGTCTCTCTCACTGTCCACTCTGCCTGTAAAAAAAAAAAAAAAAAAAAAAAAAAGAAACTGCTTGAGAAACCTGCATCCCATATCCAAGCAACTGGGTTTGACTCCCTGCTCTGCTTCCAACTCCAGCTTTGTACTACTGTGCAATTTGACAAGGAGCAGGTGATGATGGCTCAAGTAATTGGGTCTCTGCCACCTAAATGGGACACTGGAATAAGATCCAGGTTCCTGGTTTCAGTCTGGCCTATCGATGGTTGTTGTGGATATTTGAGGAGTGAACCAGTGCATGGAAGATATATTCTCTTCCCTCTGTTGTCATTCTTTTTTTTTTTCTTTTCTCTTTTCTTTCTCTTCTCACTCTCTGCCCTCTCCAAATAAATGAATACCCAACAAATATATATTTTTAAATTGTTTTTTAAATAATAAAGGGGCCATTGTTGTGGCAAAGTGGTTTAAGCCACTGCCTGTTCCAGTCCCAGGACCTCTGCTTTTGATCCAGTTCCCTGTTAGAAAGCAGATGACATGATGCTTTGGCCCTTGCCACTCATGTAAGGGGACCTGGATGGAGTTCCAGCTCTTGGCTTTAGGCCAGCCCAGGCCCAACTGTTGTGGCCATTTATAGAGTGAACCAGCAGACAGAAAATCGGTTCTCTCTCTCTCTCTCTCTCTCTCTCTTCCCCTCTCTCTATAAATCTGCATTTCAAATAAATTTTAAAAAGAGAAAAACTAAAGTCCCCTCAAATCTTAACCATCACAAAGCTCTTCACAATATGTTCTCTATCGTTCTTCCCAGATATATATTCCACTCCAATCTATCTTTACAGATTAAATTCATAATACAAAATAACCATTATGATACATTCACTGACTGATAAAAAGCAATCCTGGAAAATCATGGTCTTAGGCAGCCTCCTGAAGGTACAGGCAGTACCAGACAGCTTACAGGCTCCATGATTAGATCTTCAAGGAGTGCAGTGAATCATGAGTGAAGTTCTAGGTTGGACAGAGCAAAGGCCTATGTGAAGGGCTAGGGCTGTGATTATTTACTAAGTGGAATCACAACATTTCAATATTTTAACAGCCACAACAGCTGTGTCTGTGTGTACCAGATGAATGTTAGTCCAAAATTCACACAGCAGCAAAAATTTCAGACTTCTTTTTTCTCCTCATGCACAGGATCACAAAAGAAAAAATTCTTGAACTAAAGAAAATTAAAATATTCTGAGAATTTTAATGCCTCTGAATTTTTACCCATAATATTTCTCTTATGTTACTCTTTATATTTTCCCATTATCTTTCAACTCATCTTTTGTGGACTGGCTGCCACACTAGCTCTCTTAAGTCTTCCCAGAATCCTACCATTGGAATTAATGGCTGCCTTCTCCTTAGTTTAAGGATAATCAGGCCAGCGCCACGGCTCACTAGTCTAAACCTCCGCCTTGCGGCGCCAGCACACTGGGTTCTAGTCCCGGTCAGGGCGCTGGATTCTGTCCCGGTTGCCCCTCTTCCAGGCTAGCTCCCTGCTGTGGCCAGGGAGTGCAGTGGAGGATGGCCCAAGTACTTGGGCCCTGCACCCCATGGGAGACCAGGATAAGTACCTGGCTCCTGCCATCGGATCAGCGCGGTGCGCCGGCCGCAGCACACTGGCCGCGGCGGCCATTGGAGGGTGAACCAACGGCAAAGGAAGACCTTACTCTCTGTCTCTCTCCCTCACTGTCCACTCTGCCTGTCAAAAAATAAATTAAAAAAAAAGGATAATCAATGCTCACCTCCCTAAAAACAGCTAACATAAGAAGATTTTAATTGTTATTTATCAACTTGTTTAGGATACAGATTCTGAATTATTCAGTTTGTAAATTTGTAATGAAAATTATTAAATGTCAAATAAAAAATTAAGAAGCAGCTTCAAAGGTGGAATGATTAATCATATTGGAAATGCATATTGGGGCAGGCACTGTGGCGTAGCGGGTAAAGCTGCCACTTGCAGTGCTGGCATCCCATACGGGCACCAGTACAAGACCCAGCTGCTCCACTTCGAGTCCAGCTCTCTGCTATGGCCTGGGAAAGCACTGAAAGATGGCCCAAGTCATTGGGCTCCTGTGCCCATATAGGAGACCCAGAAGAGGCTCGTAGCTCCTGTCTTTGGATCAGCCCAGCTCCGGCCATTGTGGCCAACAAGGGAGTGAAGCAGCTGATGGAAGCACTCGCACTCGCTCTCTCTCTCTCTCTCTCTCTCCTCCTCTGTGTAGCTCTGACTTTCAAATAAATAAATAAATAAATAAGAAAATGTATAGCGGGGCTGGTGTTTTTGGCATAGTGGGTACAGTTGCTGCCTGCAGTGCTGGCATCCCATACAGACACTGATTCCAGTCCCAGTGGCCCCACTTCCAATCCAGCTCTCTGTTGTGGCTTGGGAAAACAATAGAAGATGGCCCAAGTCCTTGCACCCCTGCACCCATATGGGAGGTCCAGAAGAAGCTCCTGGCTCCTGGCTCCTGGCTTTGGATCAGCTCTGCTCTGGCCATTGAAGCCATTTGGGAAGTGAACCAGTGGATAGAAGACCTCAATCTCGCTCTCTCCCTCTTCCCTTCTCTCTCTCCTTGCTTCTGCCTCTCTGTAACTTTGCCTTTCAAATAAATAAATCCTAAATAAAAAGAAATTAAAAGAAAATGAAAACCTGTATCCATTCAAAAGTGCTGCAAACTCTTTTAGTATTCTCTTAGGACATATAACAATGTTAGCAGTAAGGTGGAAAACAGAACTAAGGGCTACTCTTTTAAGGTGAGAGTACTATGATAGTAGCTCCATTAACATGCTTTTATGTTTCCACTTCATATCGCTTTAATAATTCAGAGTGGCTTAATTTACTTTTAGTAGTGGAATAAATATTATAATGACCTTTTTACTGTAAAGGAAAAGAAACGCAATTTGTTCTCATTGTACCATTGAGCGTTTTTTCTCCACTTTCTGCTGAAGAGGTCACACAAGGGCAAGATAAAGTAACTTGGAATCAAACTTCATTAGTGCAGTGATGTCCACTTGCAAGAAAAGTGTAACTCCCATTGTTCCTTCTTTTCAAGATGACATCCTTATAAATCCTATTTTGCTTTTAGATTTTCAGATATTTTATGGACAAAGATCCACTGAGTAACAGAAACATTATTCCAACTTTTGAGCAAAATTGCTCTTTTAGCTGTAAAAAGCAGGCAGAAACCTCATGTCCATTATAGGCTTGGCTTACTTTGCCACTCTCTTTCCAAATATTCATCACATTGAATATTAGAACTCAATCTGAAATAATGTCCATAACATGCAGTATGCAGTTCCTTTTCTATCATTTAGTTTTTCAGTTGTGTGTTATATACTTGCCTCTGGTACAAAAGCAGGATATTTCTCACAGTATTTCATCTTTTCTTTCTCATCGATTCTTCATTTGCTTCCAATCTTGAATTTCCCAAGTTTCTGCTATAAATGTCTAAAGGAAACTTGAGGAGCCAGCACTGTAGCACAGTGGGTTAATGCCCTGGCCTGAAGCGCCGGCATCCCATATGGGCACCAGTTCGAGACCTGGCTGCTACATTTCCGATTCAGCTCTCTGCTATGGCCTGGGAAAACAGCGGAAGATGGCCCAAGTCCTTGGGCTCCTGTACCAGTGTGGGAGACCCAGAAGAAGCCCTTGGCTCCTGGCTTCGGATTGGCGCAGCTCCAGACGTTGCAGCCAACTGGGGAGTGAGCCATCAGATGGAAGACCTCTCTCTCTCTCTCCCTCTCCTCTCTCTGTGTAACTATGAATTTCAAATAAATAAATAAATCTTAAAAAAAGAAACTTGAATAATGAATCTTCCATTGCATCTTTTCATTTTGTAATTTTTTACATTTTGCTCTCAGGTAAACCATGCTAACATGGACTATTATGTAGTTCCATGTGTTTTCTATCAGCACAAGTGTTAGAATAGACTCATGGTGTTGGTTTACATAAAAACCACTAACTTTCCCCTGGGTTTATGCTAAGTAGATGACAGAACTCTCCTCACTTTACCTTTGTTTCTCATTTTCACCTTTGTCTCTCATTTTCACCTCTGATGGTTACATATATCAAATCAGAGGGGAAAAAAAGCCATCCTCAAACATCTTCCAGCACCTCATTCTACTTTGTCAATCTTTTTAATTCACTACAGAGTACTGTTACTAATATAGTTATATAGACATATATACGAGATGATGGGTGTTTTCTAACTATAGGGTAGAGAGCAGACAAATGACTTAACAGTTAAAATGACAATTAATGTATCACATCCAATTTCAGAGTGCTTGGATTGGATTCTCAGCTTGGACACCCAATTCCAGTGTCCTGCCAAGGTGCATCCTGCCCAAAGGAGAGGTGACTCAAATTGTTTGCTCCCTGCCACTCATGTGGGAGACGTGGAATAAGTTCCTGGCTTCTGGCCACCATGCTTGTGAGCATTTGAGCAGTAATCAGTAATTCAGAGTTCTTCTGTCTCTTTGTTTCTCAAATAAAATGAGGGAAAAAAGAAAGGTAATGATAGTACATACATTTTCTTTAGTTTACATTTCTTATTTTCACTAAAGTTCAATGAAATCAATTTGGTACAGTAATGGAGCTCATTTCTTGTACACATCAGTTTCATGCTTTCAATAGTTTAAAATATTTTTATTTTTCTTTTTTTTTTTTTTTTTTTTTTTTTTTTTGACAGGCAGAGTGGACAGTGATAGAGAGAGACAGAGAGAAAGGTCTTCCTTTGCCGTTGGTTCACCCTCCAATGGCCGCCGCGGCCAGCGCGCTGCAGCCGGCGCACCGCACCGATCCGATGGCAGGAGCCAGGAGCCAGGTGCTTTTCCTGGTCTCCCATGGGGTGCAGGGCCCAAGCACCTGGGCCATCCTCCACTGCACTCCCTGGCCACAGCAGAGGGCTGGCCTGGAAGAGGGGCAACCGGGACAGAATCCGGCGCCCCGACCGGGACTAGAACCCGGTGTGCCGGCGCCGCTAGGTGGAGGATTAGCCTAGTGAGCCGCGGCGCCGGCCTATTTTTCTTTTTTTTAACTTTTATTTAATGAATATAAATTTCCAAAGTACAGAATATTGATTACAATGGCTTCCACCCCATAACGTCCCTCCAACCCTCAACCCTTCCCTTATCCAATCCCTCTCCCTTCCATTCATATCAAGATTCATTTTCGATTCTCTTTATATACAGAAGATCAGTTTAGCATATATTAAGTAAAGATTTCAACATTTTGCTCCCAGAAACATAAAGTGAAAAATAGTGTTTGAGTACTAGTTATAGCATTAGATCTCAATGTACAGCACACTAAGTACAAAGATCCTACATGAGGAGTAAGTGCACAGTGACTCCTGTTGTGGACTTAACAAATTGACACTCTTGTTTATGGCATCAGTAATCACCCTAGGCTCTTGTCATGAGCTGCCAAGGCTATGGAAGCCCCCTGAGTTCACTGACTCTGATAATTTTTAGACAAGGCCATGGTCAAAGTGGAAGTTCTCTCCTCCCTTCAGAGAAAGGGACCTCCTTCTTTGATGACCCATTCTTTCCACTGGGATCTCACTCATGGAGATCTTTCATTTAGGTTTTTTTTTTTTCCCCCAGAGTGTCTTGGCTTTCCATGCCTGAAATACTCTCATGGGCATTTCAGCTGGATCCACATGCATTAAGGGCTGATTCTGAGGCCAGAGTGCTGTTTAGGACATCTGCCATTCTATGGGTCTGCTGTGTATCTCACTTCCCGTGTTGGATCATTCTCTCCCTTTTTGATTCTATCAGCTAGTATTTGCAGACACTATTCTTGTTTATGTGATCCCTTTGGTTCTTAGTCCTATCATTATGATCAATTGTAAACAGAAATTGATCACTGGGACTAGTGAGATGGCATTGGTACATGCCACCTCGATGGGATTGAATTCGAATCCCCTGGTATGTTTCTAACTCTACCGTTTGAGGTAAGTCAGCTTGAGCATGTCCCGAATTGCACATCTCTTCCCTCTCTTATTCCCACTCTTATATTTAACAGCGATCACTTTTCAGTTAAGTTTCAGCACTTAAGAAGAATTGTGTATTGATTACAGTATTCAACCAAAAGTATTAAGTAGAACAAACAAAAAAAAAATACTAAGAGGGATAACATATTAAGCTGCTTATCAGCAGTCAGGGTGAGGGCTGATCAAGTCACCGTTTCTCATAATATTCATTTCACTTTAACAGGTTTCTTTTTTGGTGCTCAGTTAGTTGTCACCTGTCAAGGAGAACAAGTGGTATTTGTCCCTTTGGGATTGGCTTATTTCACTCAACATAATGTTTTCCAAATTCCTAACAGGGATCACTTCAGTTAAAATTTAAACACCTAAGAACAATTGTGTGTTAATTACAGAGTTCAACCAATGGTACTAGAATGAAAAAAATACTAAAATGGATAAAGTATTACATTGTACATCAACTGTCAGGACAAGAGCTGTACCGTTTTTGTTTGTTCTACTTAATACCTTTGGTTGAATACTGTAATCAATACACAATTCTTCTTAAGTGCTGAAACTTAACTGAAAAGTGATCGCTGTTAAATATAAGAGTGGGAATAAGAGAGGGAAGAGATGTGCAATTCGGGACATGCTCAAGCTGACTTACCTCAAACGGTAGAGTTAGAAACATACCAGGGGATTCGAATTCAATCCCATCGAGGTGGCATGTACCAATGCCATCTCACTAGTCCCAGTGATCAATTTCTGTTCACAAGTGATTGTAATGATAGGACTAAGAACCAAAGGGATCACATAAACAAGAATAGTGTCTGCAAATACTAGCTGATAGAATCAAAAAGGGAGAGAATGATCCAACATGGGAAGTGAGATACACAGCAGACCCATAGAATGGCAGATGTCCTAAACAGCACTCTGGCCTCAGAATCAGCCCTTAAGCATGAGGATCTGGCTGAAAAGTCCATGAGAGTATTTCAGGCATGGAAAGCCAAGACACTCTGGGGGAAAAAAAAAAAAAAAAAAAAAAAAAACAACAACAAAAAAACCTAAATGAAAGATCTCCACGAGTGAGATCCCAGTGGAAAGAACGGGCAATCAAAGAAGGAGGTACCTTTCTCTGAAGGGAGGAGAGAACTTCCACTTTGACCATGGCCTTGTCTAAATATGATCAGAGTCAGTGAACTCAGGGGGCTTCCATAGCCTTGGCAGCTCATGACAAGAGCCTAGGGTGATTACTGATGCCATAAACAAGAGTGTCAATTTGTTAAGTCAACAACAGGAGTCACTGTGCACTTACTCCTCATGTAGGATCTCTGTCCTTAATGTGCTGTACATTGAGATTTAATGCCATAACTAGTACTGAAACAGTATTTTTCACTTTATGTTTCTGTGTGGGAGCAAACTGTTGAAATCCTTACATAATATATGCTAAACTGATCTTCTGTATATAAAGAGAATCGAAAATGAATCTTGATGTGAATGGAAGGGGAGAGGGAGAGGGAGTGGGAAAGGGGAGGGTTGTGGGTGGGAGGGACGTTATGGGGGGAAGTCATTGTAATCCATAAGCTGTATTTTGGAAATTTATATTCATTAAATAAAAGTTAAAAAAAAAGAAAATGAAATGTAAAAATAAAAATTTCAACCCATCAAGAGAATCACAGAATTACATCCCTTTTCTACTGAAAAATTGAGCTTCCAATCTCACAAAATTTATTTGTCTCCATAAGATTTGGAGGCAAAAAGTAAAATTATTAATAGTATTATATAAAAGAGCTAACACTAACATTTCTAGACATTTAGATTAAGTAAAAAAGGAATATTTAAAAAGTTAAATTTAAAATACAATCAGATCTTAAATTCATAATGGTATGGTTGAATCATAGCAAAGAAATCTATATCTGAGATACCATTGTACCAATAAAATATTACTCCACTGGTAATACATCCTAATTACTATGTAATGATCATTAGATTTGCTCAGTTAATTTTCTTGTAAATTATGACATTAATTTCTAAATGCTGTTAAGGGAATTAAACTATTCTTATAAAATATTCACCAATATTTGCACAATTTTACTATATAAATTTTATAGGCTTAATTTACAAATACGTGTTAAAATGTAAATAATTATTTGATTGAAGTTATGTAATATTTATAATAAATCTATCGAAGAAAAAGAGCCTTTGAAATAGAAGTCAGTAAATATAAATCAGTGAATTAAGGTAAGAATGCATAAATCAGCAGAACATTTAAATATATCATGAAGATAAGGAGAGAATTTCTACTGTACATATGAGCAATCAGGAATTCATGTGTTTGATCCAGTTCTCTGTGTGACCATGGCCTGCCCCACTGGGTGAGAAATCAATGAGGCCAACAAGATTGTGTTCATATAAAGTCGTTCACTGATTCTAAGCAATGCTGTGAATCCCAAGACCCTAGAATATCTGCTAATCCACTGTTGGTGAGTATGCAAACTAGTACAGCCATTATGGAAGACAGTATGGAGATATCTGCTCAATTGCCTGAATCTGAATCTACTTCTAGGGCCTATACAAGTTGTGTGGGTTTTTTTTTTCTTGATTTTGTCTTTGTTTTTAAATACTGTCTGCTTGAGGAACAATGCAACCATGGGTTATGCTTGTCCTTTTTTATAATACATTGGTGCTATCAGATACAATGGTAAGCTGGTAAGCAAAAAGGGGAAGGTGTAAAATAAGATCAGCAAAGATACTTTACAATATATAGTTCTTATTTCTCTACCAGGATTCAAAATAGGAACAAATCCCTTTTCCTCAGGGGAATCTACTATAATAATTTGACAAAAGTTTGCCATAAATTGTCTTAATATATGACCTGTTGTCCTTTGTTGAGAGCATACTTGTGTCTTAACAAGAACTTCTAGGGTCTAATTTAGGATTCTGTTTTTATGAGGAATAATGTATGAGGAATAATGGAGATTATAGTAGCCCCTCTTGTTCTACTAAATAATGTTATGTGATTGTGGGCAGCAGGAAAAGTCTAGGATCAGCATCTACAAGATTGCACTGTTTTGACAATATATAATAGTCTGTGCTTTTTGCATGCTTAACTCATTTTAACAGTTTTCTGAGATGACTGTTAGATTTTTATATCAAGCTTTCTTTGCTTCTACAAAATGAAATCAACACATATATGATGTCACCTTGAAAAGTCCTCATATTTTTTGAGTTGATCAAAGACTCACATAAACGGATATTCCCCACTGTTCTGAGTTATACAGCCTGATAATTGACCACAGTGGGAGTACTTACAATGGCTATCAATTCAAGAGCAATTAATGGGCAGTAAAGCTTACAGCGGAAGCAACATGGGCTGGAACAGAGTGCTTTTAGATCAATACTGTTTTTAAAACCAACTGAATTTTAGGATAAAAAAGAACTGATCAACAAAGAATGTCTATCCTCTTATAAACATTCCCATCATAATAACATGAATGTTCCATGGAGTTGGGATAGGAAGAGGTTCAGGTTTAATTTTGGAAATGTTATGTTTCTAATTATGTAGAATCTTACTTGTTTTGTAAGATAAAAAAAATAATATTTGAATGGTGGAAAACCACAGATAACAAAAAGTAGTTTCTCTAGTCAAATCTGTCAGCGTTCCCTTATTCAGAAGAATTCAAAGTTCAAAGAGGAGTCAGTGAAAACACTTCCACTGCGTCTCATCAAAGGAATATCTGTTACAGTTTAACCTGGACATAAGAGGTAAAATGGTAGCTGAAGGTATAATTTATAGATTAGACTCAATCAACATAAAAATATTTAAAAATTTAACTGCAATCATGTTGTTCCTGAAAATGACTGCATTTTAATTATATACTTATTCTAGTGGTGCAGATATGCATGCATAGATGGAAAGAGAGCTCCCATTTGCTGGTTCACTCCCCTAGTGCTCACAATGACTAAGGAGCAGAGGCTGAAACCTAAAGCAAGGGACACAATAAGGTCTCACAATTGAGTAGCAAGAAATCTACTACTTAAACCATCACTGCTCCCTCCCAGTGTCAGCAGGAAGCTGAAATCAGCAGCCAGGGACGTGTATCAAATCCAGGCACTGTGACATAGGATGTGAGTGTCTTAACTGCTAGTTCAAATGTCTGCCCTAAGTGCATTTTTATATATTAATCTAAGTATAATTATCTGACATACATCAAAGAAGGAGGTACCTTTCTCTGAAGGGAGGAGAGAACTTCCACTTTGACTATGACCCTGTAGGAATAAGATCGAAGTTGGTGAACTCAAAAGGCTTCCACAGCCTTGGCAACTCATGACTAGAGCCTAGGGAGATTACTGATGCCATAAACAAGAGTGTCAAATTGTTAAGTCAACAACAGGAGTCACTGTGTACTTACTCCTCATGTGGGATCTGTCCTTAGTGTGTTGTCTAATGTGAAGTAATGCTATAACTAGTACTGAAACAGTATTTTACACTTTGTGTTTCTGTGTGGGTGCAAACTGATGAAATCTTTACTTAATATATACTAAATCGATCTTCTGTATATAAAGATAATTGAAAATGAATTTTGATATGAATGGAATGGGAGAGGGAGTGGGAGATGGGAGGGGTGTGAGTGGGAAGGAAATTATGGGCGGGGGAAAGCCATTGTAATCCATAAACTGTACTTTGGAAATTTATATTTACTAAATAAAAAAATTATCTGGCATAAATAAAGCATCAATGTAAGGTATAAATAACTCAAAAAATAATATTCCAGTGTAGAAATACTTTGTACATTAAGAGTTTGTTCAGTGATAACAACTCTTAGAGTAAACATTTGATATTTTAAATTGTATTATAAAATGTTTAGACTAAAATACTTATAGACAATATATGCTATTTCAGTACATGTGTAAGTTGGATAATGTTTAGTCAAGGTAAATATATTTATCAATTCAAATATTTAACACTTCCTCATGGAAAAATCTTCCAAAATCCTACTTTGTAGTGTGCTTATTGATAGAGAAATATACAGTACATTATCTGTATCCTCTCTCTTTTACAAAATAACCAGAACACCTTACTCTTATATAGCTATAGCCTAGTATTTGTCAATTAACCCTTACCTATCTCCCCTATCCACTTCCCCTTCTTGGCCTCTGATAATTATGTTTATCCTTTTAACTTTTATGATATCAATAGTTTTTAGACTTCACGTATAAATAATATCAGGTGCTACTTATATCTCTTAGCTTGGCCTATTTCCTATTACACAATCATTAATATTTTAAATGAAATTCAACATTATAAATTGAATTATTTTAACTGTTTTTCTTTTTCACATTTCCTTAAAGACTGAAATAAAACAACCTAAATTAACATTGTTTGAAAATATTGGACACTTTTGTATTGCGCAGTTTAAAGCACAAGCAGGGCCCAAGTACCCACTGCCTGATGACGGATAAATGTTAGAGTATTATGGAAGTCCAAATAATGGAAAAAATATTTTGAGTTTTCTCATTCCAAATTTATAGACGGATTCATTTCCAAAGAACCACTTTGAATTAGACCAAATATCTGAATAATGCTTCTATAGATTAAAGTTAGATTAAAAGTACCTTAAGAAGAGAACCATTACAAAAGTCTCTTTTGAGTAATATAAAGGCAATAACGCTTTCTTAACCACTGTCTCAATATATTTATGTGTCGCTTCCCCTCTTCATGGAGGAGCAACACAGGACCCTGCGCTGTTCTTTCGTCTGCTTGGCCCTTCCCGGGTTTGCTGCTGGTTCTTCCCGGGTTGGCTACTATCCCTTCCACCTCCGTGGAAGGGCAGTTCCCCCTGGCCACATTCCCCACTTCCGCAGGGGAGCGGCACACCGCCGGCCGGCTTTCTCGGGGGCTGCACAGGTGTTCCTTCAGCTAGATGTTCCCCTTAGATGTTCCTGGTGCATGCCGTCTCTCTCCTCCTTTATAGTCCTCCTCCGCCAATCCCAACTCTGCTACCCACACGCCGAGTACGCTGCTCTCCTCCAATCAGGAGCAGGTCCCACAGTTTATTGATTGAACTGGAGGCAGCTGTGTAGAAGCTGTTTCCCTTCTCAGCGCCATATTGTGGGAAAGCAGATGCATAGAATAAGTCTTAATTCCAGTAACTTAGTCTAGTCCGAGTTGCTCCCAGTTGCTCCCCACAGATCCCCCTTTCTTTTTATTTTTGGCGTTGATACGCGCCTGTCTTCGGTGCCCCGCGGCACACACTCTGCTCTACTTGCTAGAGTTGCCACAGGTTCTTACAAGTCCTATCAATCAGGCAAACCGAATCCGGGTCCTCTCTTCGCCATGTTGTGAGGAGGTTTTTAGGCGCTGATGCGTGCCTGTGTTCGGTGACCTGCGGCTCATACTTTGGTCGAGCCGCCTGCTGGCGCTTACCGCCTTAATCAGGCAGACCGAATCCAAGCTTTCTCATTGCCGTATTGTGGGGGAGACTTATTAGTGTTGGTTCGTGCCTATCTTCGGTGACCTGCAGCTCATACTCTGGTCGAGCTGCTTGCTGGTGCTTACCGCCTTAATCAGGCAGATCGAATCCAAGCCTCCTAATTGTTGTATTGTGGGGAAGCCTTACTGATGTTAATTCGTGCCTGTCTTCGGTGACCTGCGGCGCATAAGCTGCTAGCCGCCGCAGGTGCTCATCGCCTCACTTAATCAGGCAGACCGAATCCAAGCTCTCACATTGCTGTGTTGTGGGGAGGCCTTTCTCTTTCTCTATTTCTCTATCTCCGGGCATTCCTATCTCTCCCATTTTACTTCTATCTTCCAGCATTCCTATTTCTCTCACTTTACTTCTAAACTTCTATTTCTCTTATCCCTGCAGCTTCTCGGCGCCTCACCCTGCCCTGCCGGCAGGCTCCGCCCCGAGACTATTTCTCGGAGGCTTTCCAGCTGAGCCGCTTCAGCCCGCGTCTCTCTCATCTGCGCGGCTCGGCTTTGCGCGCACACTCCGCGGTCTCGCACTTAACCCTTTCGCGTCTGAACCACGGCCTCGCGCCAGCCCCGCGTTCCCTATCTATTCACGCCCCGTGCTCTCTCTGCACACGGCGGCTTCTGCGAGTCACACAGTGTAGCTTGCGTCTCCACCACTAGCATTCAATCCAAGTTCCCCGGGCTAGCCTGGCGAATTCAACCCAGCATACGTCTCCGCCCCACGGTTTGGCTTCCCGTCCTTTACTCCCCGGGCTAATCAGACGGATCCCAATCTGGCTTACGTTTCAGCTTCTGGTTTCAACTTTTCGCCCCCTATTCCCGGGCTAACTTGAGAACCCCAAAGTGGCTTTCGTTTCCGCCTTGGCCTGCCCCCCGCGGCTTCAATTTCCCTAACATTTTTCTCTACCCGGTATGTTTCCCCAAACTTTCCTCCAACGATATTCCTCCCTCATTTCTCCTGGCCTCTCCCCACAGTCCGCGTCCGAGTCTGTTTGTTCTAGCTTTCACTTTCGCTTTCGACCTTAGAGATTTCTCCCAGCTTCCCCCCGTAGTCCGTATCCGAGTCTATGCCTAGGCTTTCAATAGCTCCTTCTGGCACCTTTTTCGTCCGGCTTTTCCCTAGGCTGTTTGCTAGTCTCTCTCTCCGATATTTTCCCAGTTCTTCCCGTTTCTTCCCTCCTAAGTTTCCTAACCGTCCTAAGTTTCCTATCCGTCCTAAGTTTCCTATCCGAGTCACGGCACCATTATGTCGCTCCCCCTCTTCATGGAGGAACGACACTAAACACTGCCTAGGCTTCATATCCGAGTCACGGCACCATTATGTCGCTCCCCCTCTTCATGGAGGAACGACACTAAACACTGCCTAGGCTTCATATCCGAGTCACGGCACCATTATGTCGCTCCCCCTCTTCATGGAGGAGCAACACAGGACCCTGCGCTGTTCTTTCGTCTGCTCGGCCCTTCCCGGGTTTGCTGCTGGTTCTTCCCGGGTTGGCTACTATCCCTTCCACCTCCGTGGAAGGGCAGTTCCCCCTGGCCACATTCCCCACTTCCGCAGGGGAGCGGCACACCGCCGGCCGGCTTTCTCGGGGGCTGCACAGGTGTTCCTTCAGCTAGATGTTCCCCTTAGATGTTCCTGGTGCATGCCGTCTCTCTCCTCCTTTATAGTCCTCCTCCGCCAATCCCAACTCTGCTACCCACACGCCGAGTACGCTGCTCTCCTCCAATCAGGAGCAGGTCCTACAGTTTATTGGTTGAACTGGAGGCAGCTGTGTAGAAGCTGTTTCCCTTCTCAGCGCCATATTGTGGGAAAGCAGATGCATAGAATAAGTCTTAATTCCAGTAACTTAGTCTAGTCCGAGTTGCTCCCAGTTGCTCCCCACATTTATGGAGAATACTGGGATTTCTATAGCACCATGATGTTGGCTACAATAAACATAAAAATAAATATAACATACACACAAGATTATTCATTCCTTCTTAAATTATTTCCAAAAGATAGTCATGGAGTGTGGTGGGCAAGATTCTAAGAGGACCCCTGTTATTCCAACACCCTGGTACATGTACATGTGGTTAGTTCTCTTCCCTTGTGTATGGGCAGAAACAGAGACTTAATTTTTATGTCGAGGGTATGGGAAAAGGCACGAAATGCTGCAAATGTAAGCAAGGTCTCTCATTGGTTGATTTTCAGCTAACCAAAAGGGAGATTAACCTGAATGGGCCTGACCCAATCAGATGGGCCCATTAAAGAGGATCAGGATCAGAGACATTTTCCGATACTCTTAAAGAAGCAAAATTGCCATGTACAGCTGCAACAAAGCAAACTCTGGAAAATCAACATGTGAACTGGGGAAAAGGAATCTTAGCCCCAAGTGGAAATGCATCTCGGATTCATGCCTTGAACATGGCTTTGTGAGAAACTGACCTAAAGAAAATAAATTTATGTGGTAATAAATTTATACTGTATTAAACCTCTACATTGGATTGTTAGCATACACAAAAAATCTAATACACAAAGAAAAAGGGGAAGAAACTGGATATTGATACATAGTGAATAACCATATCACAAAGAATGTTCACAGAAAATGGATGATTTGCTTTATTTTCTTATAAGCAATTATTACAATTGACATCCCTGTGATTTATGTGTTTATTTATTGTATTATCACCTACTAATATATATTTTGAGAAGAAAGGAACATTAGCTTTTACACTACTTAGCCTAAAACCTCAAACACCATCTGATATATGAGTTGTCAATAAATGTTTAATTGAAAATAAGTAACACATAAATATATATAATTCATAGTGTAGTTGTTTGTGGCAGGAATCACTAAATAAAACACAAAAAGTGAAAAGAATCCCTAATAGCAGATTTAGGGAAAAAGTATATTATCTCTTAATTTTGCACTTTTTCCTTTTATTTCCTACCTTCTTCCTCAATCTTCAGTGTCATGCTCATGCTATTTCATACACAACAATAGCTGCCACTGTACACATTTCAGTGTATAAATAAACCTTCCTGCATGATCCGTCCCCCTTAATCTCTCCAAACTGATTACAGTTGAACTCAACTTCCTGGTATGCACTCCCGTGAAGCAGGTCTTCCCTGCTCCATCAACGCACAGAACTTCTGTCTTTCTTACATTCTTGCCCAGCTCTGAAATTTATCCTTCCTTCTTCCATTTACCTCACTTTCTCAACCCTTTAAAATCCATGAGTGCCTAAATCTTGTCTAGTTGCATTGCACTAAAATACAATTTCATTTCTAGCTACATATTAAAAATTGTGGAGGTTAGAATTCTGTTGCAAGAAGTATAAAACAGAAAGGTGTTAGACTCTAGATTGCACTACTTACTGTGTGAATGTATGAAATAACTTCTCCATATAACACGATAATACTTTCTACATTTAAAAGCTGATTTAATAATCCCACCTACTTTACAGCTTACTAAAACATAAAATAATTTTCAACACAATTTCCAACAGAGTCATTGCATATGAATATATTTTATAAAATTCTTATTTATTTGAAAAGGAGAGAGAGAGAGTGAAAGAGGAGGGAGAGAGAAAGACAGAATGATTCCAACAGCTGATTCACTCCACAAATGGAACTGTTGGTGCTGGAACAGACTGAAGGCATGAACAAAAAACCCAAGCCAGGTATCCCATGTGGGTGGCAAGAATTTATTTATTTGGGCCATCATCCAAGGATCCTTATTAGCAGGAAGCTAGAATTCGGAATCAGAGCTGGGTATTGAAACCAGTTACTCAAATACTGGACCTGGCCATCTTACGTTAAGATGCCATGTAAGATGTCCAGGTCCATTATTTGAGACTTGATACACCCTTATTTGTGCTGCTAGATTTGTGGAAAAAGAAATATAAGTCAAATGAATAGGGGGGAAATCATTTGATTTATATTTCTTTTTCCCCAAATTCAGCATCACAAATAAGGGTATATCAAGTCTCAATAAATATTTTTTGGCTGTCTAAATGTCATTTTCCTCAACAATATCAAAATCATGACTGATAAGACATCAGATCCTATGAAATTATAAATTAACTTAAAGTCAATTTAATTAAACCCAGCACACAGACACATTTCTACATTCAAACAACACATATACATAGTTACACACACTAGTGTACCATATACTTTCCCTCTGACTAGAAATCTTCCTCTCACTGTTGATGCTGTTCAGGTTATGGCACACAGAATTGTGGAGGAAATTCAGCTGAGCCCACAAGGCTCTTCCAACATAAAATGGTGATTTACTACAAAGACACAGCAGAGAATTAAACAGTTATTTTCTTAGATTCAGATGAAAAATTTTTCAGTTTAACCTAAATTTATTTTAACACTTAATCTGGAATAGCTTGTTTCAGATTTGAATACATAGTTATAATTCTATGTTCACTTTTATTTTCTTTCTTAAGTGGAAAATAACATCACAAGTAAAATTTCATAACATTCTCCCCACAGCTTGTAAAGTCTATGGTTCTTAAAGCTATCATTATATCTTAATTATTGACATTTGGAAGGTTTACATGCTGCTACAAAAACAAACACAAACAAGCACCTCTAAGGAACTCCTGGATCCATTAAATGAAAACTCTCGCTGTTTTTAATTGTTTCAAATCATGAGAGCTGCACTCAAGGATCAACAAACAGAGCTTCTATGCGCAGGCGGTGTCTACCCCCTACCATGCTTAGAAATCACTGCAAACTTATTTAAGAATGGAAGTATTCATTATTTTAAAGACTCTCTCTCATTTCAAATTGCTTTATTTGTGCTCAAAAATATTTGGAATAAATTCAGCATAGTTTTTTTTTTTTATCAGCTATACTACTCGTGATTTGTAAGTTGATTGTGAAAGTATGTGAACTAAACTAGTGCTGGTATAACTATTTCAAATGGGATAATGAAATATGCATTCACTTAAAAAATATTTATTATCTACTGAGGAATTGAACATACAATGACCTCTGTCCTAATGCTTTCTCCAGCTTAGAAGAGACTACAAACATGTTACTAAAGGAAATTGTGGGAATTGAAATTAAAATAGCCATTAGGTCAAATATTTTTGAGAATAGTTCTGAGTAATGTATATATAACCATCCCAATATGCAAATATTCGTACACATTGATCTTGTGTATTCATTTACATATTTATGTGTGTATAGATATTAATGTACAAGAGGTTTTCAAAAAGTTTGTGGAAAATTGAATTAAAATATGTTTATTTTTATACTAAAATATTTATTTTGTGGCAAATTTTTTTCATTAAACTAAAATACTATAAAAATTTAGTTTAATAATACACCATAAAAATACAAATTCTTAATCATAACAGTTAAGCTCATGCAATATAAACTGCCCAGAATGAAATCTTGCCTCTGCACTATATATGCTATGGTGACTTTAGAGAAATCAATTAATATTCCATTCTTATTTCTATTATCTATAAAATGCAAAGAGCAATGGCTTCCTAAAGATGTTTTGTGAAGGTTACAGGAGTAAATATGTTGAAAAGAATCATGCCTGCATAGAAAGCTTCATATAAAAGGAGTAAGAGTGATAAAAACCATTTTATTAACAAAGAAATAATACAATAATGACTAATGAATTCATTTTTGAAAGTGAAGTACTACTTAAAAGATAGTGTAAATAAAAAAAGTTACAAGCCAAGGAAAATTATTATAACTCATATACAGAATGGATAAAATCCTTGTTAATTTGTAAATAAAAAGAAATGAACATAATGAATGGAAAATAGATAAAAATGGGTACTTCAGCAAATAGTAAATAACACATCATTATCAAAATATAACTAAACTAGTCATGTAGAAAATAAATAGCTCATGAATAACTTTTGGATAAAAGAGGAATCTGAAAAACCTGAAAGAATAAATATATGTACGTGTGTGTGTGTGTGTGTGTGTATACACATACACATATGTTTTTTAAATCAAAGCATTTGTACCTGGACCAAATTATGATGAAATAGTGAAAGTTGTAAATTATTAGCATGAATGTTGATACAATCTTTCAATATGTCAATTTCATATTTTAAGTCAAAATGCTGTTTTCAAGTTTCTTAACCTAGGAATTATGTATCTAATATCCCACACAGAATAAAACTATGGTTGCATACAAAGATTTAGGCAATTTTTTTTTCTATTCAATGGTTAAGTTTGTAAAGCAATTCAAATGTCAAAAATCAGAGATATGCAGGGTGCATATTTGGCCTAGAGGATAAGATGTCAGTTGGGATGCATGTATATCTTGATGAAAGGCCAGGTAAGATTTTCTGGAAAAAGTGATAACTATATATTGAATGTAAAAAGAAAAATTAAGACTTCAGCAAAGTTGACAGAAGTGTTAACTCATTAAATAATAAATAAAACAAATATCCCTAAATGTCTGCCATTTACCATGTATTCTCCTGAGAATAGGAGATAGATTAGTAAACAAGAGAAAAAAAAGGAAAAGAAATACTTATAAAAATTTACATTCTACTGGTATATACAGAAGTCAAAAATATATAAACAAGTAAGCAATATAATAAATTAGGTAAAAAATGCTATAAAGAAAACTAAATCAGAGGAGGAATATCATGAATTGCTAGGGCAAAACAAAGAGGCTAATTTCAAGTAGACTTGCAGAAAACTTCTAACTTAGCAAAGTGTATTTGAAGGAGGTGTTATAGTGAGCAATCAGGGTATCATCAGGAAAATACTTCCCAGGTAGAAGAATAGCAAATGCCAATTTCAAAATGTAGGAGCATCCTAACAAACTTCTACCACCAGAAAAGGAGATAGTGAAGAGAATTAAACTTGAAGGTAGAGAAGACTGTACTAGGAAATGAGCCAAGGGAAAAAACAAACAGAAGATGATTTGGGGGAGATAGAGGTATAAATCTAAATCTGTGATAGTGAGATCACCCAGGGATTTAAACACAGAAGAAAGGACTGAGGATTAACTCCAGAACATTTTTATGGTAATATTTCTCAAAAGATGAGACATGTCAAAAAAAGATTGAAAAGCAGTTGATGAGATGAAAGGAAAACTAGAGTGGTATATTCTTCTAACATACAGTTAAGAATGTGACTCAAAAATAATAATTTTCTGAATTCTCCTGAGAGGCTAAAATGATAAGAAACAGTCAGGAAAGTGAAGAGGCAAACAGCAAAATGGGAAAAAAATATATGCAAACTATACAACAGATAAAGGGTTAATAACCAGAATCTACAAAGAGACCAAGAAACTCCAAACATCAAAATAAACAACCCACTTAAGAGATGGGTCAAGGACCTCAATAGACATTTTTCAAAAGAGGAAATCCAAATGGCCAACAGACACATGAAAACATGTTCAAGATCACTAGCAATCAGGGAAATGCAAATCAAAACCACAATGAGGTTTCACCTCACCCTGGTTTGAATGGCTCACATTCAGAAATCTACCAACAACAGATGCTGGCGAGGATGTGGGGAAAAAGGGACACTAACCCACTGTTGGTGGGAATGCAAACTGGTTAAGCCACCGTGGAAGTCAGTCTGGAAATTCCTCAGAAACCTGAATATAACCCTCCCATACAATCCAGCCATCCCACTCCTTGGAATTTATCCAAAAGAAATTAAATTGGCAAACAAAAAAGATGTCTGCACCTTAATGTTTATTGCAGCTCAATTCACAATAGCTAAGAGCTGGAATCAACCTAAATGCCCATCAACAGTAGACTGGATAAAGAAATTATAAGACATGTACTCTATAGAATACTATACAGCAGTCAAAAACAATGAAATCCGGTCATTTGCAACAAAATGGAGGAATCTGGAAAGCATCATGCTGAGTGAATTAAGCCAATCCCAGAGGGAAAAAATATCATATGTTCTCCCTGATCAGTGAGAACTAACCAAGCACAAAAAAGGAAACCTGTTGAAATGAAAGGGACACTATGAGAAAGAGTGACTTGATCAGCCCTTGTCCTGACTGTTGATGTAAAATTTAATACTTTATCCATTTTAGTATTTTTTTGTTCTAGCTAACACTATTGGTTGAACTCTGTAATTAACACACATTTATTCTTAGGTGTTGAAATTTAACTGAAAAATATTCCCTGTTAAATAAAGAGTGGGAATAAGAGACGAAGGAGAGGTACAATTTGGGACATGCTCAATCAGACTCGCCCCCAAATGGTGAAGTTAGAAACGTGCCAGGGGGCCGGCGCTGCGGCTCACTAGGCTAATCCTCTGCCTTGCGGGGCCGGCACACCGGGTTCTAGTCCCGGTCGGGGCGCCGGATTCTGTCCCAGTTGCCCCTCTTCCAGGCCAGCTCCCTGTGGCCAGGGAGTGCAGTGGAGGATGGCCCAAGTGTCTGGGCCCTGCACCCCATGGGAGACCAGGAGAAGCACGTGGCTCCTGCCATCGGATCAGCGCGGTGTGCCGGCCGCAGTGCGCTGGCCGCGGTGGCCTTGGATGGTGAACCAACGGCAAAAGGAAGACCTTTCTCTCTGACTCTCTCTCTCTCACTTTCCACTCTGCCTGTCAAAAAAAAAATTTAAAAAAAAAAATGTGCCAGGGGAGTCCAATACAATCCCATCAAGGTGGCATGTACCAATGCCATCTCACTAGTCCAAGTGATCAATTTCTATTCACAATTGATCACACTGATAGGTCTAAGAGTCAAAGGGATCACACAAACAAGACTAGTGTCTGTGAATACTAACTGTTAGAATAAAAAAGGGAGAGAACAATCCAATATGGGAAGCGGGATACACAGCAGACTCATAGAATGGCAGATGTCCTAAACAGCACTCTGGCCTCAGAATCAGCCCTTAAGGCAATCAGATCTGGCTGAAGAGCCCATGAGAGAGAGTATTTTAGGCATGGAAAGCCAAGGCACTCTGGCAAAAAAACAAGCAAACAAACAAACAAACAAACTAAAAAACTAAATGGGACATTAAAGAAGGAGGTACCTTTCTCTGAAGGGAGGAGAGAACTTCCACTTTGACTATGACCTTGTCTAAATAAGATCGATGTCAGTGAACTCAAGAGGCTTCCATAGCCTTGGCAACTCATGACTAGAGCCTAGGGAGATTACTGACACCATAAACAAGAGTGTCAAATTGTTAAGTCAACAACAGGAGTCACTGTGTACTTACTCCTCATGTGGACTCTCTGTCCTTAATGTGTTGTCCAATGTGAATCAATGCTATAAATAGTACTGAAACAGTATTTTACACTTCATGTTCTGTGTGGGTGCAAACTGATGAAATCTTTACTTAATATGTACTCAATTGATCTTCTGTATATAAAGAGAATTGAAAATGAATCTTGATGTGAATGGAATGGGAGAGGGAGCAAGAGATGGTAGGGGTGCTGGTGGGAGGGAATTTATGGGGGGGAAGCCATTGTAATCCATAAACTGTACTTTGGAAATTATATTTACTAAATAAAAGTTAAAAAAATGATTGGATAGCAGTCTTGACCATTGGTTTAGCAATGAAGATGTTTAATAAAGAGATGTAGCATGATAAAATGCACATGGACATATTCAAGGCAGCTTTGGGTTGAGGGAGGTTTCATGTAAAGGGAAACAGATAACTGGGAAATAGCTGAAGGGGCACATATGGTTGTTTGATGAGTTTGGTAAAAGGGAAAATAGTGATTAATATGATAATTGGTAGGCTTGTTAGAGGAATGTCCTTGAATAAAGCAAAAGGAATAAGATCTAGTCAACAGGGAGAGGATATGAATATAGAAGAAATGAGTAATGGCCTGGAGATCTTTGTTCTCACAGTGGCTACAATGCAAGGCATATAAGTACAGGATGAGAGCAATGGTAATGGTCTAAGCAGATGGCGGTAGTTAGATAGTAAATGTTAGAAGGAGTAAGTGGTCCTTCTCCAACTCTGGCAAGTAAAGGTGAGTTGACTAAGTAGATAGAATCTGGTATACATTCATCTCTGAGGAAGTATAGTTTCTGTTATAAACTGTGGTTTGACATTTGGACGTTGAAGAAGGGACCGCCATAAAACCAGAATGCAGGAATCCATAGACTGCCTAGGCATAAATACCAGGGAGTGATCCTGAATAGCATAGGAAAGTTGTTGACAAGAGAAAGTCTGGAATTTAAAAGCAACAATATAGGAATAAAGAAGTGGAATACAATAAGGAAAGTGACATAATTTTCAGATAAAGTGGCAATTGATAAATAAAACATGAAGAAATAAACTTGAAATGCATTTAAGACTTTTTCCTAATGCAATTTGGAGACCAGAAATTGAACAGCTTTAAGCAAAATACCACCATAGATAGGTTGTAGCATTGAACCATATTCTACATACAATATAGATAATGTATTAGAGGCACAGGTTGGCTTTGTATAGTTTCATTTAATTTAGTCTAAAATTTTAAGAATGAAAATGTGATTTTAAGCTATTCCAATATAGACCTATCATAAATTTAAAAATAACTCATTCTTCAGGAAAGTAAAATTAGGAAAGTTATACATGGCAACCTTGCCTGTGTCAACCTTGTATGTACCTACTCACTCTAGTTTCCATTACCTCGTCTCACTTACCAAGCTCAGGAATCATGTTCCCTTGGACTTCACCTCACACTGCCCAAGTTCCTTCCTTCTTGAGTATGTCAGTTGCCACTACTGAAGAGAGCTATTCAGCAACCTCCTCCTCCTCCTCCAGAACTAAACTCCAAGTTTGAAACTGCATTTATTTATCTTTGAATCTCAGTGCCTAAAATAGTTACATGTAGAGCTCTTACCCAGTAACAGATCTTTCGAACTTCCTTCTGATTAAATTTGCAGAGTATGCGAGTTTTACGGGTTATCTAATTGTATATGCAAATCCCTGGCTCCCCATTACTGAAAAGAAGGAAGGAAGATCCATATGTTCTTTTTTAAAGATGTTAAAAGTCAGTACTATTATGTATTGAATGTGCATATATCCCCAGTGTTCTTTTGCTGATGAAAACAAAAGCAGCATGTGAGCAAATTAGTAATTTCTTTCAAACAAACAGATATCTCAAACGACATGACATTATCATTTTTTCAGCTAAATATTTTGATCCAAAATGTGCTCCCAGTTAATGTGTGTACACGTTTGAATAGGAGTGGTGGTGAATATGATATATACACACATGTCTTTTGTGACTTTTAATCTATTATTAAAAAGTTGCATAGAGTTTTTTAAAGATGAAGGTTGGATAAATAACCAATTACTAGGAATTTGCACCTTTAACCCTTTTGGTCCTATAGAGTCCAAAATCCTAGTAGCTGATATTTCAAATACTTCAGACTGTTTAAAATATGAAATATGGAATAATTTACACATATTTCAGACTATATCAAGATCCATCTATTGAAATCTCTAGGACACATTTTACTCTGAAGCATGGCTTCATGAAAGGAGCACCTCACCCCAAACCCTCTTTACAAGAACTAATTACAGTGGACTTAGCTGGTTAGTGAGGAAAAATTATCTGTGGTGATTATTTGGGAGTATAATGTTGGTGTCACTTTTTTAAAGATTTATTTTTATTTATTTGAAAGGCAAAGTTACAGAGAAAGAGGGAGTGATACAGAGAAAAAAAGTTCTTCCATCCACTGGTTCACTCCCTGACTAGATGCAATGGCTAGGTTTAGGCCATGCCAAAGTCAGGAGCCAGGGCTTCTTTCTTGGTCTCCCATGTACAGGGGTCACAGAACTTGGGCCATTTTCTGCTGCCTTCCCAGGACATTAGCAGAGAGCTGGATAGGAAGTGGAACAGCTGGGATTCCAAGAGGTGTCCATATGGGATATCTGTGTTGCAGGCAGTGGCTTAACACACTATGCCACAATGTCATCCCCTGGTATCACTCTTTAACATTCCATTTCATTTTTAAAGCTTTTATTTCTTTATTTGACATGTAAAGTTACAGACAGAGAGAGAGAGAGAGAGACAGAGAGAGAGGTCTTCCTTCCACTGGTTCACTCCCCAAATGGCTGCAATGGCCAGAGCTGCGCCAATCAAAGCCAGGAGCCAGGTGCCTCCTCCCATTCAGGTGCACGGGCCCAAGCACTTGGGACATCTTCTACTGTTTCCCCACGCCACAGCATAGAGCTGGATTGGAAGAGGAGCAGCCAGGAAAAGAACTGGCACCCATATGGGATGCTGGCGCAACAGGTGGAGGATTAACCTACTGCACCACAGCCAGCCCCTAACATTCCATTTCTTAATATGAAAAAGAGAAAGTATTTTCCTTTTAAAAATATATTCACAATCTGTAATAACTAAAATAACTAATGCTTTTACCAGCTAAAACTAAATATTTTAATGGTAACTGATTCTCACTGATCCCTCAGAATTCAGAGACAAATAATTTACTGAAGAATATTTGCAAAAGTTAAAAATTAACCATTTTAAATTAGGCAATTCAATGGAATTCAGTATATTCACTTACTTCAAAAACACTACTCCTGTTTAGTTCCAAAGTGTTTTTATCACACAAAAACACACTGTACATATTCTTTAAGCAGTCTGCTTTTTCCTAGCCTCTAGTAACTACCAAACTGCTTTCTGTCTCTATAATTTACTTATTTTAGATATTTCATAAAAATGGAATAAGTGGATTTGTCATTTTTTTTCACTTAGCATAATTTTAAAATTGATCCATATTATAGCATGTATCCATTCTTGACTGATTTTTATCACTGTTTAATACTCCATTGTGTGAATATACTACATTTTGTTTATCTACTCATCCACGTATAAATATATGAGCTGTTTAAAAAAAGATTTGTTTATTTGAAAGGCAGAGGTACAGAGAGAAAGAGAGAAAGGACACACACACAGGTAGGGGGGAGGGAGGGAAAGAGGGGGACACTGGAAAAGAGAGAAAAAGAGAGAGAGAGAGAGATTTCATCCACTGGTTCACTCCCCAAGTGGCCGCAATAACTGGGGCTGGGCCAGACCAAAGCCCAGAGTCTTCATCTAGGCCTCCCACATGGGTTTCAGGGATCCAAATACTTGGGCCATATTTCAGTGATTTCTCAGGTGCATTAGGAGGGAGCTGGATTAGAAGTGAAGCAAATGGAATTCGAACTGGACCTGGTTTAACCCACTGTTCCACAGTGCTTTTCCCTAGTTCTTTTTTTAAAGATTGATTGATTTTTAAAGATTGATTGATTGATTTGAAAGATTGATTGATTGACTTGAAAAGTCAGAGAGAGAGAGACTGAGAGAATCTTCCATCCATAGATTCAGTCTTCAATTGGTCACAACAGCCAGGGCTGGACAAGGCCAAAGCCAGGATCTGAAAACCCCATCTGGAGTTCCCATGAGGGTAGAAGGAGCCCAAGTACTTAGGCCATCTTCGGATGCTGTCCAAGGTGCTGATGCTGTCCAAGGTACTAGAAGAGAAGTAGAACTGCCTGGAACTTGAAACAGTGCTCTGAACTGAAATGCAGGTCTCAAGCAGTAGCCTAAAATACTGTAGCACAAAGTGGCCCCAATGTGTGGGTTTCTTCTACCTTTTGATTACTGTTATTAGCAATGTTATGAGACAAGGTGTTTTGGATAAATATTACTTCAGTTTGTATGATAACTTTAAGCATAAAGTAAATGAGAAGGACAATATATATCAAGTCCTATAATAGAAGCTAGCAATGTTATTTTCCCTGACAAATATATGGAATACCTATAAGAAACTATGGCACATTCACAAAGAAATAAAATCTGTATTGCTTAATAACTGTATAAATGAGTCCATGTTAAAATATTATCTGTGGTTACACTAAAACTATGTTTCATCTTGGGAGATTTCTAGGTCTACCTCAAGCTGTTGAGACTGAAAGTAAAAATATATGTTCCTGAGATGATTTTAGGGCAGAGAGAAAAAATTTAGTCTGTTGATGCAATTCAACAAATCATGAATCTTATTGCATGACTGCTTAAGAAGATATAGTCAGTCGATTGGGTGAAATGAAGATTTAGTATTGCATTCATGAAATATGTGGAATCTTCAAAACACTCAGGTGAAATACATATGATTAAAAATTTCTGGATTTCAAAATAGTATGCATGAAAATAAACATCTTACTTCATTTTTAATTTTTGAAATATCTAATACATTTGATAATTCATATCTGGTAACACCATATACAACTGCAAAATAAATAAAAACCCTTCAATAAAATACTTATCAATTTGAAAAAATTAGGATAACATTATCCCTTCTATCTAGCATTTGAGTTAGATTAATGAGTCTTTCCAAATATTTTCAGTTTCTGAAGTCATTTTATTTTATTGGGTGCGTGACACTTAATAGGTACTAAAGTATTTTGGGCATCAATAGCTAATTTATTAAGTACTCAGGTTCCTTCATTATTGCAGTTATTGCCCATTAGTATATTTTAAATGTCAAAATGTACACTTAAATTAATGAAGAGCTAACTATAATAGCATTAATTCATGACTGTTCACTGTAGTGCACAATCTGAATAGCTAATGATAACATATCAATTACTTAAAATAGAATACACAGTGTAAAGACAATGTAGTTAGACATTGGAGCCTATCTTACAGTGAAATATTTAACTCCATGCACAATGCACAAACAGGTAAAAACAGAAGCTTAAACTGATAAATGTACAGAAATATAGCGCAATTTCATTTTGTTCGATATCTGTGTGTGCAACACTTCTAAGTTAAAGTATCTAGAAAGATGTACATAAAGATATCAATTGTGATTATTTTGTGGAATTCAATTAAGTGTTTTCCATTTTCTTCTTTGTTTATATGATGATATTCATCCCTAAAATTTCATAAATATCACCTGTGTTTTATTTAAATAAATTCATTTGTGTTCTAAATGGTTTTTCCAGACTGAGTGAAGGATATACTGAATTGATCACATGCATATATACTTAGAGATAGGACTCACTGAGTATGTTTTCATGAGCTGTCTACACAGTGCAGGAAGTTTCCAATTATTTTTTGTATTACTCAATATGGCTTCCAACAATTCCCATGAAAGAGGGTTCCACTTTAAATGAAATACACTTAATTGATCTTGGTAAAAATTCAAATAGCTATTACTTTTTAACAGGTTTCCTTTCCCTCTCCACTAAGTATTCATTTTAGGGGTTCCATTGTACCGTATTTCTATACTTTGTCAGACAGGAACAAAAGGATTTATTCTTTTAAAAGTTCTTTGCCTTTAGTACATATTCTTTTCAGAACAGACAACTGAGATTTTACTCCAATCAAGTTCCACAGTAGGAAAAAGAAGAAAAGAAAGAACAAAAGATAAACCAAAAAATAGAAAAGCTATTACCTTGAAAAACAGGTTCCTGGTTGAAGCATTATTGTTTTAATGGTCCCCACACATAAGTTAGTTAGTTGAAGACTTGGAGTCAACTCTTTTTCTTAATTTTAGAAATTTGTAAGTGTTCTTCAATGAAAGAAAATAACAAAACCTTCCTTTTAAAATACATAGTCAATAACAATCTCTCAGCTCTAAGATCAGCCAAATTCAAACCCCAGCTCTGTCTCTGGCAAGCTGTGTCACTTAGGCAAGTTTAAATATGCTTCTGCAACTCAGACTCTTCATTGCTAAGAGAGTAATAGATTATAAATGCACCCATGTTTGAGAGAGGTGGTGAGGAGTAAGCCAGATAATACTTCTAATATGCACTATTAATACTCAATATTAGCTAGTGTTAAATAATAATTATAATGTTATTATTATTATAGAAATAAATTGATATGGCATAAAGTTAAGATGATATTGGTTGTTCCATTATCAGAAGACATAACCTATGGTGAAGAACTTGCTGACAAGCATCAGTTTCTCTCTCTTGTGACTCCACTCTGCATCCATTTTATCTGTGGTCCTAGGTAGCAAACATGAAAAATTTTAACACAGCTGCAAAGTAGGAACTTGGGATTAAAAGATCCAAATAAATACCATCTGGAAATGAACCTCTCAGTATTTAAATAATTAATATATTCGTAGCATCACATATTAAAAGAAACACATGACATTTTCTATGACCACAAGTAGTTTACAGGCAACCAAATACCAATAAATGTTATTTATGGAAACCAGAATAATCCGAGAAAGTTTTTTTAGTATTAGATTTTTATGCAAGTTACTGAGAGCCATAAACATCCCTATGCATTTTATATTTCCTTATGTACTCTTTATGTATGTGAGTGTACATGGACACTGGTATACACATATGGAAAACTTTAACACATGTGATTTTTACTTTTTATTTAGATTATTACCTTAGGACAAAAGATTTCAAAATCATTGGCTGAAAATAGAAAAAGATACATGTGTTTCTGCATGTTGTATATTTGGTATCTACAGCATTAACAATTTAAGGGTGTAAGACTTGAGCATTCTCATTAGGAGAAAAAGATGCTATTTGACAAACTTAAATGCAGCGCAGTCATAATATGATTTTTTTTTTTTTTACTTTTTAAGCCCTGTTTTTATTTGAAAGGAGAGTGACACGTGGAGAATGGAAGATAGAGTACATTTATCTTCTGATTTACTCCACCTCACCTCAATGGCCTGGCCTGGCCTGGGCCAGGCAGAATCCCAGAGACTAAAGCTACATCCAGTTATCCCAACTGAGCAGCAGGGACCCAACCACTTGAGTCATCATTTGCTGCCTGCCAATGCATGAGCAGGAAGCTGAATCAAAATCAGAATGACTAGGACTCAAATTGGCATTCTAATGGGTAACAACACCTGCCCTACAATTAGAACTATATAATGTTTTTATTTCTCTTTGTGTGTGTGTGTGTGTGTGTGTGTGTGTGTGTGTCCTATCTGCTAGCTTACTCCCTAAATGCTTACAATGGCCAGCACAAAGCTAGGCAAACGCCAGGAGCAAGCACTACAATCCAGGTCTCCCACATAGGGAGGAGGAATCCATCACTGAGCCATTACCACTGCCTCCAAGGTGTGCTGCAGCAGAAACTGGAGTCAGAAGGGAAGCCAAGTATCAACCCCAGTTAACTCTGATATGGTATGGAGGTGTCCCAAACATTATCTCTACTATCATTTTATTTGCAACTATTTTTCAATGGGCAATTAGTGCTTTCTCTTTTATTTATCATGTTTTTTCATTCATAAAGAATGGGAGATTTGGGGGCTAGTGCTCTGGCATAGTGTGTAAAACTGCTGCCTACAATGCTGACATTCCATATGGGTGCCAGTTCTAGTCCTGGTTGCTCCACTTCTGATCCGGCTCTCTGCTATACCGTGGGAAATCAGCAGAAGATGGCCCAAGTGCTTGGGGCCCTGCACCCACTTGTGAGACCTGAATGAAGCTCCTGGCTCCTGGCTTCAGAACGGCACAACTCCAGCCATTGCAGCCATTTGAGGAATAAATCAGTGGATGCAACACTGACCCCTCTCTCTCTATGCCTCTGCCTCTCTGCAACTCTGCCTTTGAAATAAATAAATTCTTTTAAAAATGCAGCTTTAAAAAAATAGAATGGGAGATTTATCTACATTAATACTGTCTTCATAGCTCAATTATGTTTATTGTTATTAGATTTCTTTTGATAAGATTCTATCTGATTTTGACTAAAATTTAAGATGTTTGTTTCCCCTTTTTTCTTTACCAGAAATAATGTTCCTATGAATATTCTTTCACATAGCTTCTTCCACATGAAAAATTGTTTCTTTGTATAAAATCTTAGAGATAGAATGAATGCTTCATTTGTCATGCTTTAACTCCAAATGACTCTTTAAATATCCTTTTGTATATTTTATTATCACTAGTTATACATCATAGTTCTATTCTGTCTTCTTTAACACATGATATTTTCAAACTATAAAAACAATTTGCCCCTACTATGGGTGAAGTGGGACACTGAGTCAGATTTACTTGTCAATTTCTTGATTTGTAAAATTGAGCTTCTTTCCACAGGCATATTGGCTATTTACGTTTCCTCTTCATTATATACTCACTAGTGTATTTAACAACCTTTTGTGATTTTGACTGAAGTACTAAGTCACAGAGAAATCGAACACCAAGTGAGATGTTAGTATCCAAGGTTCCCTTCAACTTGACTAATCTTTTAAGATGTTCCCTCCCGACTGCCTTATTCTTAGAGCATTTATTTCAGAAAATTATTCCTGCCACTTTAAATGAGCATTCTCCCAGCCTGTTGCCAGTTTTTCAACCAAGAAATGTCGACCTTGGGGCCAGCGCTGTGGCCCAGTGGGTTAAAGCTGCCGCCTGTAGTGCCGGCGTCACACATGGGCGCCTGTTCAAGACCCAGCTGTTTCACTTCCAATTCCGCTCTCTACTATGGTTTGGGAAAGCAGTAGAAGGCAGCCCAAATCCTTGGGCCCTTGCACCCACATGGAAGACAGAGATGAAGCTCCTGGCTCCTGGCTTCCGATCAGCTCAGCTCTGGCCGTTGCGGTCATTTGGGGAGTGAACGAGCAGATGGAAGACCTCTCTCTCTCTCTCTCTATGGATCTACCTCTCTCTATTACTCTGTCTTTCAAATAAATAAAATAAATCTAAAGAAAAAAGAAATGTCTATCTCAAGGAGCTGAAAACCATCCCTCTAAAATATAACCATCAAGATAGTACCCACATAGTACCCAGTCATGGAACTTTTCTCTTACATTTACCTCTAGAAGTTTTACATTTCCATCTCCTACTTAGAAGCCTAATCCTTTTTAACTTGATTTTTTCCATATAGGGTGAGACAAGGACACAATTTTACTCTTCTGTACATTGATATTCTGCTGCCTTTCCCCCACTGCATGTCCTTGGCATTTTTGCTGAAAATTAATAGATTATAAATAGGTGGGTGTATTTCTGAGCTCTCTATTCTATTCCATTGTTCTTTGAATTTATTTTTATGCTAGTACTATGTTATTTTGATATCTATAGTTTTTCAATATTTGAAGTCAGTTTGTGTGATGCCTTCAACTTTTTCTTTGCTGAAGATTGCGTAAGTGGTTTGGGTCTTTAGTGGGTCTATAGGAATTTTGGGATTACTTCTATTTTTGTGAAAAATGGAATTTTAAAAGATATTACATTCACTCTGCTTATTACTTTTGGTATTTTTTATAACATTTATTCTTCTGACCCATGTACATGGGAGAGCTTTCTATTTGTCTTTAACTTCTGCTATTAATGTTTTTATGGTTTTCAGGGTATAGGTCTTTCACTCCCTAAATTTTTCCTATGTATTTTATTTTTCATTGGTATTATAAATGATTTACTCTTTTTCAGATACATCCTTGACAACCATATCTAACAACAGTGTACTCTATACTTGAAAATTACTGAGAGTGAATTGTGTTTTCACAACAAAATAATGATAACTATGTTAGGCAGTGCTGTTAATTAGCTTGATTTAGCCTTTCCACAATGTAAACATATTTTAAAATGTTATATTAGATGCCATAAAATACATAATTGTTATTTGTCAACTAAAAATATGGAAAAGGAAAGCAGGCAGGCAGGAGGGAGGAAGAGCAGGAAAGAATGCGGGAGGAGGGCCCCTGTCTCCCAGTCTGTGGGAAGATGGGGACCTGACTTCAACAGGCATCAGTGAGAAAACACAGGGAGTGCAATAGAGTGAACAGTCTCCCCACGCCCAGTATCATCCAGTGCCCTTCTGCTAGTTCATCCAAACACTGAAAACCTCCCTTGCCTTTTGTTTCAGCAGAGTTGAATTCAAGCTCTTTCCTTTATTACAACAGTCTTGACCACTATTGCACTAGTTTCCCTATTTAACCACATCAGGTATACTTCTTTTGACACAGGTTAAGACATGTTTTCCAAAAGAAATAAAAAAAAAACAATATCATGGCTCAAAAACCCCTCATCTATAAGAATAAATAGATGGCATGTATTTCACAAGGATAATTTTAAGGAAATCTTTGAAATATAGCTGTGCTGTAACTCTCATAAAACTTCATTTACAATGTGTGAAACCAGATCAGACCCGAGAGAGTGGCAGCAAACACTGTGGAACTATAGGAAGGGTGATTACAAAGGTGAATGAGCAAACTATAGAGAGCAATATGCACTGTGCTGATGATTTTAGAAAAGTAAGCATAGGTAACAACTTATCAAATTACACATTTTAACTAAAAAAAAGCTTACTGTTTGTCAAGAACATAATAGGAAAGAAAAAAAGAAGGAGAAAGAAAGTAATGAAAAGAGCATAGCTATTCTTACTCATTAACTAGGCAAGCAATCTTGTACCAATTTTTCTTTCACATCTTGTTTCCTACATTGGTAAAGTGAGAATTGGTTTCCCAACTTCATGAGGCTTGTATGAGGTTGCAAGTATATTACTTTTACATAAATACTCATGTGCCATGTACCGATGTTCCAGACAATGACAGACTGCATATACAGCAGTGGTCTCATGAAATAATGAAATTGAAAAACTCTAATTGCCCGGTGACACCACAACCTTCATACCATCATGGTGCAACGCATCATGCATGTGTTTGCAGTGTTGCTGGTATAAGCAGATTTACTGTGCTGCCAGGTAGATATAAGTACAGCACTTACAGTTATGTACCGTATATAATATTGATAATAATGAACTGCTACTGATTTAAGTACTTATTATACTATACTTTCAACCATTACTTTAAAACCTACTCCTTCTAAAGTTTATGTAAAACACCATGGTGCTGTGCCTGCAGCAGAATCATACATGTCACGTTTAGTGAGTTTCTTGATTTCATCAGGAAGCTACATGCAGTGCTTGACCAATACCTCTAAGTTTGTGTCTTTACCACATGATGGTCAAAGATGATATTGCCTAACAATGCATTTCTCAGAATATATGCCCATTGAGCCATAATTATGTTACTATTTATACACCTATCAACTGTATAACAGTGTCTTATACAAAACAAATGCCCAAAGGTAGGATTAGTTTCATTAAAATTCTCTATTCTCTACCTCTTGAAATTGAAGAATTCTTTTTTGGCATTACTTTTTATTTATGACATTGAAACTCCCTATTACATTCATAAAACTGCATAAAAATGATATGACTAAGGAAAAAACTGTACCCATGGATACATAAGAAGAATGAATAATAGAATTATGAAAAACAGTTGATGTTTAAAGCTATAAAAGCCCATTTGTGTACTTTGGGAGAAAATATTTTGGTTTAAAATATGTTTTAATCATTTTCCATAACTACATAGAAAGAGCATATTTTCAGGAAATAGCATCTTGTAAAGCAATTTTATTTTTCTCAGGAATATTTAAGGGTTTCATTAATATCTTCTGAGCAAAAAGAAGTTTTGAAGCGGCAAAATTATAGATGTGTATCTTTGTACATATTTAGAATTGTGTGTTCCCAGCAAAGTCTGCTAGTACATTGAAAATAAGATTATTTCTCTGTACAGAATTTTTCTTTTCAATCGTAGGACCACAGTTTTACGCTATATAAGCTGCTTTCATTTTGATTTCTATAAATATTCTAGCTGTGCACATAACTATCAACTTCATCAATATTATATCCTCACTATTTTATCTTATAAATAACAAAAATTAAATCACAATCAGAAATTTAGGAATAAATTTGTTTATCAGTTCAGGAATATATATGTATTTCCTTTCTATTAAATTATTAATTCAATGGAAGAACCTCATTTCTCAGCAAATACATACAGTATGAAGGATAACAGCCCCATGTTTCACTATGAAAGAAGTAGATATTTAGTTGTGGTATAATCTCAATCACGTGTACAAAATTTCCAACTTACAATTGATCCATTATAAATGTCTATAGCATAAAATTACCTAATGCTGTCTTTAAAATTTAAGAAAAAAAGATATTTTCACCTGGAATTAATAATATGAGGCAAGACTTGTTAGCTATCAAAATACTTAATTGGAGTTAAAATTTTCTAAAAATAAAATATTCATTTATGGACATTTGCTTGCCATAGACAACTATCTGTTATTGAACATCATTTAGAAATTCTTTGATATTTAAACTTGGAAGTCAGATTCTCTTTAAGCTTCATGTAAAATAGTATACAGAACTGAATTTTCAGTAGCAAATGTATTTTTGAAAAATGTTATATAATTTTACAATCTTTTTGAGATGTATAATGGCTCATTGAAAATGAATTAAAGAATGTTTATTTTGATAAGAAAATGATTTATAATCCTATGCGGTTTTTCCTGAGACACATTTTCCATTAAGTCTTTGAAGTTTTATGTACCTACAACATAGCACTGAACTTGGCAGAATTCACATGTAGTATGTATGCTTCTTCCCAGTCCTTATTCCTCTGTGTTATCAATTTGTTTTGGCTATGCAGTGACCAATTCCTTACTCACCTCTTTATCTTTATTTATTTATTTTTTTTGACAGGCAGAGTGGACAGTGAGAGAGAGAGACAGAGAGAAAGGTCTTCCTTTGCCGTTGATTCACCCTCCAACGGCCGCCGTGGCTGGCGCACCGCGCTGATCCAATGGCAGGAGCCAGGTGCTTCTCCTGGTCTCCCATGGGGTGCAGGGCCCAAACACTTGGGCCATCCTCCACTGCACTCCCTGGCCATAGCAGAGAGCTGGCCTGGAAGAGGGGCAACTGGGACAGAATCCGGCGCCCCGACTGGGACTAGAACCTGGTGTGCCAGCGCCGCAAGGCAGAGGATTAGCCTAGTGAGCCGCGGCGCCGGCCTCACCTCTTTATTTTGTAAAGCAATCTTGCTATAAAGAGCCTTGCTCTCTATTCCTATGGCTGTCTACTGTCAAAATTCATAGTTCTGATGTATGTTTTCAGGAGAAATCTGAGAACCGCTATCCATCTCAATACATTTTAATAATGCCCTTTCATTATTTGCACATCTACCACTCAGTAATCTAATTTTCTATAGTGATGGACTAAAAAATTTGAATTTTGAAAATGCACAATAAAATTATAAATCATGTAATTTTAGAATTTTGAGGAGAAGTCTTGCATTTAAGCCAAAATTATTCAAAACATGGCATTTCAGATAAAATGAGCCTAAGATTGAGAAAACCATTCTGTAATTTGGTTTCCTGTTTATTTTTAATTTCACAGATAATAATCATCATCTTGTTACTATAGTAAACTGGAATTCTTTGCTTTTTACTTCCCCAAACTTCTAGATGCATGTGTATACACTAGTGCAAAATACTAAATGTCTTAGTGTTTATGTATCCTCATATTTATATTTTTTTTCTTATAAACCCAGATAATTAAAAATACTTTTATTATATTTTTAAGAGACTCCCACATGGGTGCCGGTTCTAGTCCTGGCTGCTCCACTTCCCATCCAGCTCTCTGCTATGGCCTAGAAAAGCAGTGGAAAATGGCCCAAGTGCTTGTGCCCCTGCACCTGCGTGGGAGACCTGGCTCCTGGCTTCCAATCGGCACAGCTCCAGCTGTTGTGGCCAACTGGGGAGTGAACCAGCGGATGGAAGACCTCTCTCTCTCTCTGCCTCTTCTCTGTCTAACTCTGACTTTCAAATAAATAAATAAATCTTAAAAAAAAAAAAAGAGAAAGAGACTCATACTAAATGGAACCTTTAAAATCTTAAGTCCCTCAGTTGTGAATTCTGTCTACACCCTCTTTTTGACTTCTGCACTGACATCACAAGTGTTTTCCATACAGTAACGATGCTGAGTTCACATTTTTAGATTAGGCCCTTTTTCTTTTGCTTCTTTTTTCACAATGAATTATTATCCCCAAAGACACTCTACTCACTGAAGCTCTGTTTTTTTCTGTCACACTCACACAGCGAACGCCCAACTCCAGATCATTTCTGCAAACTAGCCTCTTTAGTTTTATGACTGGATCACACAGAAATGCTGGAGAAAAATAATATGATGTTTTATGTTGAAATCACTACAAAACTTCATCTTCTTCAAATCAACTGAGGTCTTCAGTGAGGCTCCATACTTTTTAACACTGTATTTGTTCTTAGTTGACTATCTTTTGAATTGGCCCTCAAATTTGTTCTGAAGATGAGTTGCTGGTTAAAAATCCAGACTCCAGTTCCTGGTTTGGAGTTGTCAAGGCAGAATGTCTAGGGAGGGACTTAGATGCATTTTACAGAGGCCCTCAGGGCTGGCACTGTGGTGCAGCGAGTTAAAGTCCTGGCTGGAAGTGCCGGCATCTCATATGGACGCCAGTTCCAGTCCTGGCTGTTCCTTCTCCAATCCAGCTCTCTGCTATGGCCTGAGAAAGCAGTAGAAGATGACCCAAGTTCTTGGGCCCTGCACCTATGTGGGACATCTGGTGGAAGCTCCTGGCTCTTGGCTTCGGATCGGCGCAGCTCTGGCTGTCTCGGCCATCTGGGGAGTGAACCAGTGGATGGCAGACCTCTCTTTCTGTCTCTACCTCTCTCTGTAACTCTTTCAAATAAATAAAAATAAATCTTTTAAAAAAACTAAATAGGTCCTCAATAAACAGTCCTGGACACTAAAATTTGAGAATCCAAAAGCTGAAGTTAAAAAGTATGATGACAATAAACTGAAACATGGAGGGAGACAGGATAGAATTACCAGGAGTTAAATTCTCCATCTTTTATAGTAGTGAATTAATTACATCCATAAATAGCTCATATAGTTATTGATATATTTATAGATACAGAGAGTTATCACATTGTTGTCTATTAACAAACACAAGATTTGAAATATGACAGGAAAATTTAGCAAAGTACAGTTTCAGAATGTCAAATTTTACTTTTCATTTTTAGGAATATGCTAATTTCAAAGTAGATTTATAATCAAATGATCCCTACTCTAGGTTAACCACAACCTACTCATTCACACCCATTTCTTTCTTGCCTCTTCATTCTTCTGTATACAAGCAAAAATGTTTCAACTGCCACATAGATGCTTGGAATAATGTCTCCATTTTTTTACTCTAAATTGGTTTCTATTTGACAATAGCCTTCCTTAAACTTCCATTTGCCTGTTTCTCGTATTAATACCGCACGGGGCCTGTGCTGTGGCTCTCTTGGTTAATCCTCCACCTGCGGTGCTGGCATCCCATGTGGGCGCCGGGTTCTAGTCCCGATTGCTCCTCTTCCAGTCCTTCTCTCTGCTGAGGCCCGGATGGCAGTGGAGGATGGCTTGGACCCTGCACCCTCATGGGAGACCGGGAAGACGCACCTGGCTCCTGCTTCGGATTTGGGGAGTGAACCAACGGAAGGAAGACCTTTCTCTCTGTCTCTCTCACTGTCTATAACTCTATCTGTCAAATGAAAAAAAATATTAAAAGTCAGTATAGTTCCAATTATCTCTTTTCTAATCTGGGGTACATGTTTGAGTGCTTTGGACTTTCTTGATTATTGACTAATTTTGATTAAAAGGCAGTAATCAAAACTATTAAAAAGAATGCCCTGTCATTTAGCAGGTAACGAGCATTTGTTGAACAACACTACATATAAGTTTGTGTAGAAGATAATTGAGATTTAGACTATAAAAGATGTTTTACAAAGACAAGATTGAGGTTAATTGGCAGACAAAAAGCAGTTTTCAACCCAACAGCATTGCTTGATATGTATTGTCATTGCTGTTTCCTTTCAAACATGCTGGTAATAGAGTTTTTAAAATGTTCATTGAGGGGCCGGTGCAGTGGCGCAGCAGGTTAACACCCTGGCCTGAAGCACCGGCATCCCCATATGGGCGCCGGTTCAAGACCCGCTGCTCCACTTCCAATCCAGCTCTCTGCTATGGCCTGGGAATGCAGTGGAAGATGGCCCAAGACCTTGGGTCCCTGTACCCATATGGGAGACCTGGAGGAAGCTCCTGGCTCCAGGCTTCGGATTAGTGCAGCTCCAGCCATTGCGGCCAACTGGGGAGTAAACCATGGGATGGAAGACCTCTCTCTCTCTCTTTCTCTCTCCTTCTCTCTCTCTCTCTCTCTGTGTGTGTGTGTGTGTAACTCTTTCAAGTAAATAAATAAATCTATTAAAAAAGTTCATTGAAAAAATATTGATTAAATAAAGTTATATCTAATATTCAGTTCATCTTGCTAAAAAGAAAAGATTTTAAGAATCTTCCCCTTCCTCCTAAAGTTCTGTTCTCTGTGCTTACTAACAGCAGTGACTGAAAACAAGTGAAAGATAGCTTCAGGATGGAAGAAAAACTGGATGAATAAAGCACAAATGGGGATCGTGATCAAATATAAAGGAAATCTTTAAACTGCATCTAAAAAGCTGAACTTCAGCTAACTGTAAAAAACTTAATTCATTTGTTCACAATCTCTTAGGCAACAGTTATTTCTTAAAAGAACTTTATTTTTTTAAAGGTACATAAGTATATGTGTGTATTTGACAGAGATAGAGAGCTCTAAACCACTAGTTGACTGTGCAACAGTCAAGGCTGAATCCAGTTGAATCTGGAACCAGGGAACTCAATTCAGGTCTCACTTGAGTTGCAGGAATCCAACTATCTAAACCACCTATTCTATCTATAGCACTCTTTTTGTTAACATGAACTATAATTATACATGATTTGGATATAAAAGAATTTAAATTTGGTTAGCAATTTTTACCATTATTGGAAAGTTGCCTTTCTAAATAACTTGAATTTATGTCTAAGTAAAATGTATTTAAGCAAAAAACAATCAATAATAAAATAAAACACAATTTAATACTTTATCCCTTTTAGTATTTTTTTTTGTTCTAGTTAATACTATTGGTTGAACTCTGTAATCAACACACAATTATTCTTAGGTGTTGAAATTTAACTGAAAAGTGATCCCTGTTAAATATAAGAGTGGGAATAAGAGAGGGAAGAGATGTACAATTTGGGATATGCTCAATTGGACTTGCCCCCAAATGGTGGAGTTAGAAACGTGCCAGGGGATTCAAATATAATCCTATCAAGATTGCATGTACCAATGCCATCTCACTAGTCCAAGTGATCAATTTCAGTTCCCAATTGATCACACTGATAGGTCTAAGAGTCAAAGGGATCATGCAAACTAGACTAGTGTCTGCTAATACTAACTGATAGAATAAAAAAGGGAGAGAACTATCCCACATGGGAAGTGGGATACACAGCAGACTCGTAGAATGGCAGATGTCCTAAACAGCACTCTGGTCTCAGAATCAGCCCTTAAGGCATTCAGATCTGGCTGAAAAGCCCATGAGAGTATTTTAGGCATGGAAAGCCAAGACACTCTGGCAAAAAAAAAAAAAAGGGAAGACCTAAATGAAAGATCTCTGCGAGTGAGATCCCAGTGGAAAGAATGGGCCATCAAAGAAGAAGGTACCTTTCTCTGAAGGGAGGAGAGAACTTCCACTTTGACTATGGCCTTGTCTAAATAAGATCGAAGTCAGTGAACTCAAGAGGCTTCCATAGCCTTGGCAACTCATGACTAGAGCCTAGGGAGATTTCTGATGACATAAACAAGAGTGTCAAATTGTTAAGTCAACAACAGGAGTCACTGTGTACTTACTCCTCATGTGGGATCTCTGTCCTTAATTTGTTGTCCAATGTGAATTAATACTACAACTAGTACTCAAACACAAACAGTATTTTACACTTTCTGTTCTGTGTGGGTGAAAACTGATGAAATCTTTACTTAATATATACTAAATTGATCTTCTATTGATCTTCTTTATATAACGATAATTGAAAATGAATCTTGATGTGAATGGAATGGGAGAGGGAGCAAGAGATGGAAGGGGTGTGGGTGGGAGGGAAGTTATGGGGGGGAAGCCATTATAATCCATAAACTATACTGTGGAAAATTATATTTACTAAATAAAAGTTTAAAAACAAAAACAAAACAAAAAAGACTCTCCTGTATAGTGTCCATTGGGCATTTATATCTACAGTGTGACACCCATGCTGCTTCTGCCCTCTAAAAGCTGCCTTGGAGAGACTTCATTAAAGCTTTCCCTCCTCCTGTCTTCTGACTGGATATGGGAATCATTGATGGATGGATTAGGTTAGGAATTACTAATCACATTAGGTAGTAAGACTAGGAGTGGTAAAGGCACTAGACTGCTGGTCCCTGAATAACTCAAGATCTTGGTTTTCCTAAATTATGTCCACATATTGGTAGTCAACTTTTAAAATTATCTTAAGTTAATCAGTTTGTGCATGCATCTTTCTCCTACTAAGATCTTGATGGATAGAAAGGCCATCTACATTAATCAAAGGAAATAGACACTAATAGATCTCACAAATGAGTTGATTGCTGAATACAGGCATTTATAAAGTATAGCTAGCTGCATATCAAGGTAAGGAGGGGACATTTTGGCTCAGGGAACTAAGCTACTTGGGACTCTATCAACCTAATTGGAGTGGCTGGGATGAAGTCCCACCTCCACTTCAGATCCAGCTTCCTGCTGATGTTCTTGGAAGGTAGTAGATAATGGCCCAACTACTTGGCTTCCTGCTATCCACATGGGAAAACACAGATGGATCTCCTGGGTGTTGACTTTGGCCAGCCCAGCCCTGACTACTGTGGCCATTTGGGGAGTAAACCAGCATATGGAACATTCACACACTCTCTCTTAATTGATCATTTAATTAATTAATCTTCTAAAAATGATAAGCGGGTCCACTTGATGTAATTTGCTTTTATTTCTTAAAAGGAAAATCATAAGCAATGTTTATACTTTTCTTGGAAATGAAATTCAATTATTAATTAATTTTATAGGACAAAGTAAAAGGGGCATTGGGTATCATGGTATACAATATTTATATGACATGCTGATAAACAACACAAGTATAACCCCCCATATGCTGAAAAGGAAAATACCATATCAAATAATTTTTTAGTGATTCTGTTGCTTTCTTAATGTTGGCTAAGGATTGGAGAGTCACAATGGCACTGTTGACAAAGGGACTGCTTCTGAACCTAAAAAATTGGTTCACTTATTTGCCCTTTTGGCTAATACAACCACTCTCTGAGGTTTTTTTAGATATTTGATACCACCCTATGCAAAATAAAGCAAACCTATATACAATATGACTACCATATTTCATGCTGTCATCTAAAAATCAAGAAGCTTGTGGAACTGTTCTCTTAAAAATATAATGCAACCTAAATGGAAAAACTGGAGAATAGAAAATTTTACACAAAATCATGGGCTTCTACTCAAGAAAACCAGTAACTCTGTCACCATCCTGGTCATTTCATCATTTTTTTTTTTGTTCTGTAAATACTGCTCTTGTTGTCTTCACTAACAAATTCTCCAAGATGACAGAAATTGTGATGGGTTAATCCTCATTAATGCAAGAATGCTTCTGTAGCATTGTCATTAACTTTTATTAGTATTCAATTATGGGTGGCTAGTATACAAAATTAGAAAGTAGAAAATAACTATTTCAGTTCAATACTTATCCATGTTCTATAAAGTCATGCTTTCTCTTTCACAAAAGTATTCCATATAGGGCATATTTCATTTTTAAATATTCCAATTGTAAAAATGATTTTGTTACATTGAGGCATGCATAATCTGTATTGATCCACATAGGCTACCATAATTAAATACTACAGACAGGGTGACTTACCCAGCAGTCATTTATTTTCTAGGGTTCTGAAGACTGGAAGTCCAGAATCAAAGTTCAGGAAGTTCAGCTTCGAGGGAGGGCTCTTATCAGCCTAAAGACAGCTGCTTTCTCCCTATGTCCTCACATTGCCCATCCATTGTGCTTATGATTGAGACAGCTTTGGTTTCTCCCCCTCTTCTCAGAAAGACACCAATTATGTTGGATTAAGGCCCCATCCATACAATCCCATCTAACCTTAATTATCTCCATAAGAGAGCCATCTCCAAATATAGTCACATTGGAAAACAGAACTTCAACATATGAATTTGGAGACAATACAATTCAATCCCTAACATCTGTCTTTTGTGTTTCCTAAACATAGTTCCCTTAACCACACAGAATGTTATATTTTTCTTATAAAATAATGTTTTAAGGAAATATCATGCTATTCTCTAGTCTACTTCTGCAAAGTCTAAATCTTGCTAGAACACCAATAAGTATTTCAACAGTACCTTTTATTAAAAAGAAATCCCAAAAAATATGCAGATAAAGGTAAATTTTCCCATATAAATTACCAATTCAAATACATGTGTAGGAAATAGAGAAAACTATGTTAGTAAATCATTTCAATTAATGTAATATGTTACAAGTGGTCATTTTAAAATTGTATGGTGGCTCTATACCCAATTTTTTTTTATTTAACAGGTAGAGTTACAGACAGTGAGAGGGAAAGACAGAGAGAAAGGTCTTCCTTCTGTTGGTTCACCCCCCACATGGCTGCTACAGCCAGAGCTATGCCAATCCGAAGCCAGGAGCCAGGTGCTTCCTCCTGATCTCCCATATGGGTTCAGGTGCCCAAGCACTTGGGCCATCCTCCACTGCCCTGCCAGGCCACAGCAGAGAGCTGAACTGGAAGAGGAGTAACTGGGATTACAACCAGTGCCAGTATGGGATGCCGGCAACGCAGAAGAAGGATTAACCAAGTGAGCCACAGCTCCGGCCCCAAGAAGTTGTTTTTAACTTAGTTTGTAAACTACGTCAATCAATTACTCACTTCAAAGTAAGCATACTTCATAGGGAGGGAAATGAACATTTTAATACCATTTCTTCTCAAAGTCACACTATAAAGAAGTGTACTGAGTGGCACCACTTACTCAATTTAGTTTTTCTTACTATGTGTGGCACCAAGCAACTTTTTCTTGTTTAGATTGGCATTTAGGTACAAATTTGTTTATTCAGGTAGCCATGCCCTTCTTTGCTGCACAGTAAACTGGAAACCAATATAATTAATCCCAACACATTCACTATTCATAACAATATGCTAATTAAATTAAAAATATCTTATTTAGCGGTCAACATCCATTCTTTTGTATGTCGTACACTTATGCCAAGTGAAGATAGTATCCATTTGCAAATGCCAGTTTCCACAATCATGCACATATGGTTGTAATCTTTCTTCCACGTGGTTTGCCATAGATATTAAGGGCATCGAAAAGTGTCATGACAAACTAATTACATATGCATGTGTACTAGATACTCTCATCTTACATAATTAAAGTATACATAAACATGTTATATTCTTTGCCATTTCCATTCTGCTCAGTTTGATTTTCCCAAGGTAATTCTGTTTCTAATCACATCTATTTTATAAACGTCATTAGCAATAGTTTTAAATCTTAAATGTTTTCATTCTCTATTTTTAGTTTCTTGAGCTTTGCCAGACTACTTTTTTATGCCTTGTTGTATTTTAAACAAAAAACCATACTGTTTCAAACTTCTTATAATTTCTTTAAATTCATGTCCTTTTATTTGTTTCAAGTCTCATTTTGTACAGAAGTAACACAGTGATAATTTTCATATTATCACTCATGTTTGGATGAGGCTGACTATTATATGTTTAGGAAAAGTAAAAAAAGAAGCAAGGGTGAGTAACACAAAGCCCAAAGTTGCTATCTGCACTATTAAGTTTACAATTGATTCCAGTCTAATAAAAGTAGTTATTTTATCAGAACTTGATGTATAGCTCTCAATTCAGGTCCCTTTAGCCAGAGAGCCAGTCTTGATGGGAATTCTCTCTCAGTTTTACCTTATCTACTAAGCAACCTTATTGACATAGATCACCACAGGGACACTCTCCTTTAATCCAATGGCTTAGCGACAACTTTTGAAATACAGATCTAATAAAACTATCTTCAACCATTAGCTTTACTTTTTGGGAAATGTGTTTTTAGCTTTATGTAACAGATCGTATAAATAAATTTAGATCAGATGTTAAACTAGAATTAACTATATGTTTTCTTCTAGATGTCTTTTTTCATTAAATACGGAAAACTTTTGTCCTCTTGATATTTTATTCTTTGTAGATTAATATATTACAGGGTTTTTGAGGGAGGTAGATTAAAATGTCTTCACTTTGTTTTAACTGAAGATATTTCCATATTTGGGGATGTGAAGAGTTGAAAGAATAAATTATATCCTTTCAAGATTGTATGTGATCCTTCTTAATTAAAAAAAACTTAAGTGAATGATTTTTATTTAAACATACCATTTGAGTTGTATGTTAGGCTCAGTATTAGACACTCGAAAAAATGAGCAAAACAATTGTCAGTTCCTCAGGATGCTCACAGACTACTGAGGAAGTCATGACACAGAATGACAAATGTGATTTGAACAGATGCAGGTACAGATACTCTGGAATCTCAGTAGAGGGATTGGCTAATTTTGTCTGGCTTGATAAAGAAAGTGATAAATGAGGTGGCATTTGAGCTGAATTCTTGAAGGATGAGAAACCATTCACAGGTGGAAAGCAGGAGAGGAAATTCGAGATAAACAATATGCAGGCATGATATTATGAAAAACGAAGTAATTTTGTACAACTGCCAAAGTTTAGCATGGCTGGAATACAAAGTGCCTGTTAATGAATGGTGGGTCCTAGATCGTCTCTCTCATCCACTCAAAGACTTTGCTGTAATAATTGGCACTTCCCTATGCTGCTTCAATTTATCTTCCGTACTGGATCATTTCCATTAATTTCAAAAGAAAAAATCAGCAGCAGAAAAACAAGCTATCTAAAAATGCTGACCAAAAAAAAAAAAACAAACAAACAAAAAAACATACAGGACCCTCTTCTTGGCCACATGGGTACATCTACCTATCTGCTATACCTCTTCCTTTTTTACAGCAAAAGTATTTGAAAGAACTGGCTGTATTTATTTGCACTGATTGCATCCCATTCCTGATCTTTAAACTTAACGGGGTAGGTGATGTGCACAATGGTTAAGACACTGTTTAGGATGCCAACATTCAGAATGCTTGGATCCAGTCTGGCCTCTGCTTTCTTTTCTTTTAAGATTTTATTTATTTGAGAGGTAGAGTTACAGATAGTGAGAGGGAGAAACAGGAAGAAAGATCTTACGTCCGTTGGTTCATTCCCTAGATGGCCACAATGGCCAGTGCTGTGCCAATCTGAAGCCAGGAACCAGAAGCTTTTTCTGGGTCTCCCAAGTGGGTGCAGGGGCCCAAAGACTTGGGCCATCTTCTACTGCTTTCCCAGGCCACAGTAGAGAGCTGCAGTGGAAGAGAAGCAGCCAGGACAAGAGCTGGCACCCATATGGGATGCTGGTGCTGCAGGCAGAGCATTAACCTACTGAGCCACGGTGCCAGCCCAATGGCCTCTGCTTTCTATTCAGCTTCCTGCTAGTGAATATCTTGGGAAGACAGTAGATGATGGCACAAGTAATTGGGTTTCTACCACCTACATGGGACAACAGGATTGAGTTTCTGGCTTCTGGCTTTAGCCTGTCCCACTCCTGGCTGTTGCAGCATTTGGAGACTGAACCAGCAAATGGAAGATCTATCTATCTCTCTGTTTCTTTGGTATAAAAAATTAAAATAAATAAAAGTAAAAACGGTGATTAATGTAAATGCTCATAAAGTACAATTGTAGGAACAACTTAGTTTTATTTTATTTTTTTAAATATTTATTTATTTATTTATTTATTTGAAAGAGTTACAGAGAGGAAGAGGGAGAGAGGGAGAGAGGGAGGGAGGGAGGGAAGGAGGGGGAAAGAGAGAGAGAGAGAGAGAGAAAGGTCTTCTATCTGCTGGTTCACTCCACAGATGGCTGGAGCTACGCCTATCCAAAGCCAAGAGCCAGGAACCTCTTCCTGGTCTCCCACATGGGTGCAGGGCACAAGGACTTGGGCCATCTTCTACTGCTTTCCCAGGCCATCGCAGAGAGTTGGATCAGAAAGTGGAGCAGCCAGGACTCGAACCAGCACCCATACAGGATGCCGGCACTGCAGACAGGGAATTTAACCCACTGTGCCACAGTGCCAGCCCTGGTACAACTTAGTTTTAAGAATATATAAGGCCGGCGCCGCGGCTCACTAGGCTAATCCTCCGCCTAGCGGCGCCGGCACACCGGGTTCTAGTCCCGGTCGGGGCGCCGGATTCTGTCCCGGTTGCCCCTCTTCCAGGCCAGCCCTCTGCTGTGGCCAGGGAGTGCAGTGGAGGATGGCCCAGGTGCTTGGGCCCTGCACCCCATGGGGAGACCAGGAAAAGCACCTGGCTCCTGGCTCCTGCCATCGGATCAGCGCGGTGCGCCGGCCGCGGCGGCCATTGGAGGGTGAACCAACGGCAAAAGGAAGACCTTTCTCTCTGTCTCTCTCTCTCTCTCACTATCCACTCTGCCTGTCAAAAAAAAAAAAAAATAAAAAAATAAAAAAAAAGAATTTATAATACTAGCATTATTTTTGAAGTCCTATGTATTATCTCCTCAGCTTCTCACTAAAAGGAAGTTCTTCCAGAATTCTGAGCTTATCACGTCCTTGATATTTTAATATAGTTACCATAAATGTAACTATAACCAATATATTCCTTAAACTTGTATAAATATAAGAGACTGAATTATACCATTAGTTTGTATCCTGTGACATTTTCCTCAGCTTTTATGCTGAATTGGTGCTTACAGCTGAAGCTAATAGACCTTGCATCACGGCACTGTCCTTTATAAATAACAAAAATTAGTAAAAATTTTACTAATTTTACTCTGTCTGACATGACTGTACCTGACTAGCTGAACTTCTCTAAAGTTAACAGTCCAAAAATGTGCTCTCTTCACCCCTACAAATGCTCTTTACTAGCAATTTATCATTTTATGTTTTTCTTCAAAGCAACTAGTATATAATATTCATAACACATATATTGCATATACTCTTTTCTGAGAGAATGTATGCTCCACCCAGGAGAGAAATGTACTTTAATTTTAGTACTGCATTATACTTCCTAAAAAGAAAACTATTATATGGTAAAATATTATCTGGGTAAACAAATATATTGACTTGGATAATTGTGTTTCCAGAAAAAAACAGTACTATTGGCTGAACCACATGAATTCCTAAGTTTCCCTTTTTATAATTCAGAATTATTTGTCCAGTAACACCCAATTACTAAACTCCCTAAAGAAGTATTTATCAAGTTCATAATAAATGCACATAGAAATACTTCAGCATTAAAAGACATTCTATTGCAAATATTCAAGTGAACTGTCTTATTCTTAGTCATTTCACTGTGAGAAAACAGTCTAAAAAAAGAAAATTTTAAAATGAATTTATGAATTTTCTTGTTGGCTTATAAAACTTACTTTCAAAATGTTGCTTTGAATTGCAACCAATTTTTATAATTATGTAGGATTTTATGCTACTGAAACTATATAGCAATTGTCATAATTGAAAATATCCAGAAAAGTTTTATTTAAAGTATTCTAAAAAAAATCTGATTAATTAAATCAAGTAAGTATAAAGCACTGGTTATTTACCAGGATATTAGTCATTGCTGTGATACTATTTTCAGCATTTTTTCAATTTAATATTAAAGTGTAGAATTTAAAAAAGATTTAGAATATCATTCTAAATCATTTTTTTTGTTTTCATTTTTCCCTAATTGCAATAAAGCTAGTGGTTTTAAACCTTCAGAAATCTGTTTTAGAAACTACACTCCAGAATGAATGGTAAGCAATCCACTGCAGGTTTATGATCATTAAATCATACGTCTGCTGCCATTTACCATCTCATTTCATGTTCCTTGCAGAGCTTGAAAACTACCTATCATAATAAATCAAAACAACAAACAGCAATCATGAAGGATTGCACATAGCATTTCTGAATTGTCAATGGCCCATACTTGCATTTTTCTCAGCCCATCAATCAGAAAAGAATCAAAACCAGGTTTATCATGTATCCCTCTGCTACAATAAACTTCTTTTCCTGACTTTCCTATTTCTGCTGATGGCACCAACATTCTGCTAATCATTCATGCTAAAAACACAAAATTTGCATATATTTTAACTCTTTCTTCTCTTTACATTGTGCGTATTCCTAAATACTATCTCTCATGGACTGAACATCTATACAATCACTTCATTTTATATCATTATTTCCATTAACTTACTCAAGTCTCTAATTATCTCTCATCTTGTGTTTTAGAAGAAGAGCCTAAACAGAACTGCAGCATCCATGCTCTGGATGCTCCAATCTATCTTTCCTGGCAGGTGGCATTCCCAAGACACACATTGACTTTCTGATTAACCAACTCACAGACTCCAACAACTCTTTACTCCTAAAAAGTTCATATCATCAACATTTTCTCTAGCTATAGAGAGTGGTAGAGTTCTCATGCAAAACAAAAGCAAAACAAAATAAGACCAACTACCAGTTTTCCTGTGATAATCTGTTTATTTTGGACTTCCTATCATAAAAGCCTCTTCTTTAAAGTAATCCCTTCACAACATGAGTCCCTTGGGGAGGCAGGGCGTCTAAGACAGATAATTTCCCTCTCTCTATATCCTGTAACCTAAGGTGAGGACAAATAATCTGGGTTCAGTCTATTAGAAGCTATTACCTAAATTTTGATTCATGAAGAAACATCACAAGGAGAGAGGAAAGGTGAATTTAAATGTGTGGCAGCAACAGCAATATATAGCCGTGTAGATTAGCATGTTCATTCTTTAAATGCTCACTGTGTATAAGAGTGGCCTTCCTTCGTGGTGCGTAGTGTTGTCAAGTTGGTTTTGTTATCTATTTTCTATTGATTTTGATCATTTTCAAAATATAGTTCTCAGTTCAGTGAACTATGCAAAATACTTGCAATAAAACATTTGCTGCATGACTTCAGCAGGCCAGCATCTGAGGACTGTAAGCAGGCATCACAACTAAACTTAAGACAGGATTTCCTCAGAGAAATGTGGGGACTATGATTTGGTAAAATGAGATGTTATGTTAGGAGGCAGAAAATCCTATGGGTATTCAAGGATTACAGTCTGGCAGCAAAGGGGAAACAATTAATTAAATAATCTCCTACAGTCACCTGAAAATGAATTAGGGAAAATCTTTTGTGGATCTATGAGGCAGCAGACAGAAGAAAGTATGAATGGTAGGAAGAGCAAGTGAACTTCATTTTCATTGAACAGAATGACTCCTTCTAACAATTTAAGACAGTGACACTAATGATGCCAACATATTTTCTTCCTTTTCCAACCATGTAACTGAAACTAAAGTCAGAGTTTGATTCTGCATGTTGTAAAATTACAACACTATTTGACTATATGACCTATCTACATCTTACATAAAAGAAAATTCCAACAGTCCAACTTTTGAACTCCCTTGCTCAGAAAAATAATATTCTCACATATACAGAGGAAAACAATACCAAAATTTTTTCAGCAGAACAAAGTAACTTTTTTCATGACCCATTTCATTCAACAGATTTATCTATCTGGATTTACATCCCAAGAATTCCTTGTTTGGTCAACTGCTAAGTTAAAACACTGGAAAGAAAACCACAGAAAAGGATTTCAGGACTTTACCACAGTCATCAGCATAAACCTGGGGAATATCCACAAGAATGGATTTGAAAAGTAGATGGGTCATAACTTCAGATTGGGGTGAATTTTTAGGTGCCATTTACCAGTGGTTTTGCATTAGATGTCCTCATTTATAGATATATCAGTAATTTGAGTTGAGTTCTAGGCCCCTGACTTCAGCCTGCCCTAGGCCATCATTTTTTTTTTTGGGGGGGGGCGGGGATTTAAGGAGTACAACAGTCAATGGATCTATCTCTGTTCCTCTGCCTTTCAAATAAATTCAATAAATGTTTTTTAAAAAACTAGCCAAGGATTTGAACAGATATTTCTCTAAATATGACATAAAATTGTAAACAGGTATATCAAAAATATGCTCTATATTAGTAATCATCAAGGACATGCAAATTGAAAGCACACCTCACATGTCAGGATGGCTACTGCAAGGAAGATGGTTTAACAAGTGTTGGAGAGGGAATGGGGAAAACGGAAAATTCTGCATTGCTGGTAGGATTGCAAATTGGGGCAGGCACCGGAAAACAGTAAGGAGTTACCAAAAGAAGTTAAAAATATTACTACAAAACAGTTCTCCTTTTCTAGGTATATACCCAAATGAAATGAAATCAAATCACTACTGCTTAAGAATATTTGTATTACTATGTTCACTGCAGCACTATTCGCAATAGCTATGACAATGGAAACAACCCAGGTGTCCATCAGTGGCCAGACTGATAAAGAAACTATGGTATTCAATGAAAAAAATATTATTCAGCCTTGAAATAGGAGATTTTTCCATTTGCCAAAGCAAGAATAGAGCTAGAGGACTCGAGACTAAGCAAAATGATCTCATTCTTATGTGGAGTCTTAAAGTCGAATATATACAGATAGAAAATAGTGAATAAAACATTGTTCATCAGGCCCACCACTGGGGGAAGAAACGGAGATATAGGTCAAAGGATGCAAAGTAGCAACTACATAGGATGAACAAATCAAAACATCTGATGTACAGCATAAGGACTTTAGTTAACAACAGTGTATTCAGGATTTTTGCTAAGATTCTAACAGCTTCTGCTACTGGTTGGGGTTAGGGTATGGAGTAATTATGAGACATTAAGTATATGTTACTTTCTTCTACCATATTAACTTTCTTTACCTAGGTAAATTTATTATTTATTGTATATTTATACATATGCACCTTATATACATATATTTGTATCTATTATATATATATGCATCTAGTAACATTATGTCTTATATCTTAAATATATACAATAAAATTTAGTTTTTAAAAACACCAAAAATGTATTTAATTTGTTAAAAAATATTGCATACTCTAGTTCATATTTTTATTCATCTATGGCATAACATGAACAATGGAATCCAAAAATTTTCTGAACATTTTACTTTTAGAAATATAAGTGGGCAGGCGCTGTAGCTCAGCAAATTAATATGCTGGCTGAAGTGCCGGCATCCCATATGGATGCTGGTTTGAGACCCGGCTGCTCCACTTCCAATCAGCTCTCTGCTATGGCCTGGGAAAGCAGTAGAAGATGGCTCAAGTCATTGGGCCTGGCACCCACAAGGGAGACCGGAAGAAGCTCCTGGCTCCTGGCTTCGGGTTGGCACTGCTCTGGCCTTTGGGGCCAATTGCGGGTGAACCAGCACATGGAAGACCTCCTTCCCTGCCTCCCTTTCTCCTTCTTCGTGCGCTCTCTCTCTCTCTCCCTCTCTGCCTCTCTGCCTCTCCTCTCTCTGTGTAACTAACTAAATAAATAAATCTTAAAAAAAAAGAAAGAAATATAAGTAAGGTAGGCTGGTGCTATGGCGGAGCAGGTAAAGCTGGCGCCTGCAGTGCCAGCATCCCCTATAGGCACAGATTTGAGACCTGGCTGCTCCACTTCTGATCCACCTCTCTGCTATGGCCTGGGAAAGCACTAAAAGATGGCCCAAGTCCTTGGGCCCCTACATTTGTGTGGGAGACCCGAAAGAAGCTCCTGGCTTCAGATTGGCTCAGCTCTGGCTGTTGCAGCCAATTGGGGAGTGAACCAGTGGATGCAAGACCTCTCTCTCTTTGCCTCTGTCTCTCTGTAACTCTGCCTTTGCGATAAATAAATAAATATTTAAAAATAAGAATAGCTCAATAGATTTTTTAAAAAAGAAATATCAATAAGGAAGAAAAATTTATGGTTTTCAGGTTATCAAAATCTACACCTAAAGGACATTTATCATTTTTTGTCTTGAATCTGAACCTTGTTATTTTTGAGGGATGCTCAACATTCTTAATCTTGGTGAGAGGCAGGACTCAATTTTTCATTGCTATCTTTAAGATGAACACCATGGGGCCAGCGCCGTGGCTCACTTGGTTAATCCTCTGCCAGCGGCGCCAGAATCCCATATGGGTGCCGGTTTCTAGTTCCAGTTGCTCCTCTTCCAGTCCAGCTCTCTGCTGTGGCCCGGGAGTGCAGTGGAGGATGGCCCACGTGCTTGGGCCCTGCACCGGCATGGGAGACCAGGAGGAAGCACCTGGCTTCTGGCTTTGGATTGGTGCAGCGCGCAGGCCGTAGCAGCCATTTGGGGGGTGAACCAACAGAAGGAAGACCTTTCTCTCTGTCTCTCTCCCTCCCTCCTTCCCTCTCTCTCTCTCACTGTCTATAACTCTACTTCTCAAATAAATAAAAAAAATTATCAACTTTAAAAAAAAGATAAGCACCATAACCTATGGTTAACCCCATGTTGCCTTACAAAACTTTGAGTCTGGGACAAAGAATGCAAAGAAAAATGGACATGGAGATTAGACTCAAAGCACAGAGCTGAGTAGCAGCTGCACCCAGTGGCAACATCTGAGATATCCAGTATAGATGGCTGTATATGATTCCTGGGTCAGAGATTGAGAGTATGTCTTGATATGCTTTCATTTCTACCTGTTGTATCCTTTTCATAAACCTTAGTCTTTTTTATTTTTATATTTTAATTTTTTATTTAGTAAATATAAATTTTCAAAGTATAGTTAATGGATTACAATGGCTTCCCCCTGCCCCAAAATTTCCCTCCCACTCACACCCCTCTCATCTCCCGCTCCCTCTCCCATTCCATTCACATGAAGATTCATTTTCAAATATCTTTATATACAGAAGATCAATTCAGTATATATTAAGTAAAGATCTCATCAGTTTGCACCAACACAGAACATGAAGTGTAAAATACTGTTTCAGTTCTAGTTATAGCATTACTTCACATTGGACAACACATTAAGGACAGATCTCACATGAGAAGTAAGTACACAGTGAGTCCTGTTGTTGACTTAACAATTTGACACTCTTGTTTATGGTGTCAGTAATCTCCCTAGGCTCTATTCATGAGTTGCCAAGGCTATGGAAGCCTTTTGAGTTCGCTGACTTCGATCTTATTCTGACAGGGTCATAGTCAAAGTGGAAGTTCTCTCCTCCCTTCAGAGAAAGGTACCTCCTTCTTTGATGGCCCCATTCTTTCCACTGGGATCTCAGTCGCAGAGATCTTTCATTTAGGTTTTTTTTTTTTTTTCCCCCAGGGTGTCTTGGCTTTCCACGCCTAAAATACTCTCATGGGCTCTTCAGCCATATCCAAATGCCTTAAGGACTGATTCTGAGGCCAGAGTGCTATTTAGGACATCTGCCATTCTATGGGTCTGCTGGGTCTGCTGTGTATCCCACTTCCCATGATGGATCGTTCTCTCCCTTTTTGATTCTATCAGCTAGTATTAGCAGACACTAGTCTTGTTTGTGTGATCCCTTTGACTCTTAGACCTATCAGTGTGATCAATTGTAACTGTTTTCTGGTTGATATGATGCTCCACAAATCTTTACAGCTAGATTTTCTGTTTAAGTTAGCCACAGTCACTTTTTAATATGTCACCACCAAGTATGATTAGTTCAAATTTTAACACAAAATTTTCATATTCACTGCAGTCTATTTTAAGTATTGGACATGCAATGAGGGAACTTATCCTTGATAAGAGAGCCTTAATAGCATTTTACAATTGTATATTGGTGATGGTAGACATGTCAGCTTCATTCCAGATATTTTATCTGAAATAAAAATGAAGAAGCCAGAAACAGTGCCCTCAAAACAGGCTGGCAGGAATAAGGAAATTGTCCTAGATTGTTTTGATCTTTTTTCTCACAGCTTACTTATGAGTTTCCTATATAGGAGTAAGTAACCTTTCCTTTAATAGTTCCCAGTAAAGAAACTCTTACAGGTGGGAGGTTTGGCTGCTCTATGAGAACAGTCAGATATTCGAGGACAGCAAGATATGCATGCCATAGAAATTGACAATGGGGCTGGCGCTGTGGCACAGCAGGGTAAAGCTGCCACCTGCAGTGCTGGTATCCCATATGGGCGCTGGTTTGAGATTCAGCTGCTCCATTTCTGATCCAGCTCTCTGCTATGCCCTGGGAAGGCAGAGGAGGATGGCCCAAGCCCTTGGGCCTCTGCATCCTGTGTGGGAGACCCGGAGGAAGTTCCTGGTTTCAGATCAGCGCAGCTCCAGCTATTGTGGCCAATTGTGAAATGAACCAACGGATGGAAGATCCTTTCTCTCTTTCTCTCTCTTTCTCTCTCTTTCTCTCTCTCTCTCTCCCTTCCTCCCTCCCTGCCTCTGGCTCTGCCTCTCTTTCTCTCTCTGTGTAACTTCTTCAAAGTTATTAAATCTTTCAAAAATGAAATTGATAATTTTGGGGTGAGATTCAGAAATGGTATTCCTAAAAGATACTGGTCTCAGGAAAAAAGTACTTGATATGGCACTGTTTGTCCTAGAAAGGAGATTACATTGGCTATAAAGGCCAGTGTATTCGTTCTGCAGGGCTGCAGTGGAAGCTGATACAGCATGTATTCTCATTTTCTTTATTTTTCTACCCAGGTCTCACTCTCCAACCAGGAAATACATTTTTGTGACCCTTTGAATACTCTGTATGCTTTACAAATGCTGGCTTTTATATTATTTTTATACTGATGCTGTTCTTTGATTAGAAAACACACTCTCTGACTTTGTGTACCAAAATACTGTGTACTTATCAAAGCCAAGTTCAATGATAAGTTGTTTTGTAAAATCTTAACTGGACTTTGCAGTTGTAATATGCACTAGTAAATCCTCCCAGCAATTTGTACTAGGATGAATACCGCATCCCTGTTTAAACAGCAGGCTAAAATCTAATGATGAGTAGTGGAAATCAATCAAGCCAGGGAAGAAACCTGTTGCATGGGTTAACACAAGACTTTTCCTCTCAGTATCTATAAAAATTCAGAATAAGAAACCTCAGTGCCAGGGTTAGCTCAATCATTGTATACAAACTTGGGGAAAGGAGGCGAAACCAAGTACAAAAATCACTCAGGGGCACCCCCAAGCATGAAGACAATTCATTTCTTTCCTTAGTAAATGGAAACTTTACTGGGCCTGATTGTTAGGGCTGTACACAGACATTTTTACTGCTTGCATTTAAGTGGAACAAATTAAGGACCAAAGCCACAATTCTCTAATGTATATTAACTAGCTCTAGTATTGCAGAAGTTTTAAACAACAAAAAAAAAAAATTCAGCTTTCATTTTGGATTTCCCACAATGTACAATTCTATGGAGAGGCTCAGTAAAATGTTACCAAATGAATAAATGAACAATTATCACTACACCAAAAAGATTTTTAAAAGCATATTTTTGTGCATCAACATTTATTAAATTCTCACATTTTCCCTTTAGCATCTATCCTATAATCTATATAAATTATTGAGGGACAGAACATGATGGCACTTAAGATGCTCTGGAAATTTCCTCCAGAAACAACAATTTGAACAACTACTCACAGACTAGTCACCTCTACAGGAGTCAAGGAAGCCAGGTGAGATCACAGTATTTTGGACCAGTGGTTTTCCTGGTTTGGGTTTAATAATAAGAAAAACACACGGAAGAAGGCGGGGAAGAGTTGCTGTGTTAACCCTTCCCCAGATCCAAGAGAGAAAGGCCTCCTGCTTGGGGGAGAGAGAAAACAAAGTCTACAAAGGCTTGAAACCCAGGCCAGGCTTGCTACAGAGAAACCTGAGTTAGACAAGGCCCCACAGCCTCTGCTAACTACCAGGCCATTACTTACAGATAGAGCCTTTGCCCAAGTGACTATTTCCAACATCCCTTACCCCAGCCTACAGCTAACAGGGGAGCAAGACTCCAGCCATCAGGGATTAGGCTGGGAAACGCTACTTAGGTCTATGACTTGAAGCATAGTGCCAGGCCCACCACAGTGAGATCTAGTAGCAGAAATGTCCCAACATCTCCATTCCCATTCCAGTCTCACAGATATGGAATCCAGATCTTCCCTGCCATCATGTGGAGCCCTACACCCTGGCAGGATAGATTTGTTGCAGCCTGTATCACCATGAGCATTATACAAGCCTTGCATAAACCCTGAGACTGTGTAAGGCCTAGTGACTGTGGGATTCAACTCTTACCTAGGTTAGTGTCAGCCTTGGCATCTGAGGAGCTGCCTCGACCATCCATTCCTCAATCTTAGACAAACAGAGAGGACTAAGACTTCAACTACAGGAAAGTGAGCTCATGACTTTAGTTTGAATCTCAGTACACATGCTACGGCAGTGAGACCTAGCAACACAAGAGACCAGAAGCTCTAATACCTAGGCCAGTACTTGTATACAGAGCCTCTCGACATGACCCAGCATCAGGTGAAGGCCTGCAGCCTGATAGACAACAAAAGTATTTCAGCCTGTTGGGCTCTGTAGGTGCAAGACTCGGGTACAACCAAGCTTAGTGTTTTCGTGTATAGGCAAGGGACTGCCTTTATCCTCCCTTCTCCAACTGTGGGAAGACAGTAAGAAGTAAGACTCCAACCACTGGGGAGCAGGGCACCCAAGTGAGAACATGTCTGAATTTTGCATCTTGTCAAACCACCAGTGGGAAGAAACCAATGTTCCCTTACAGCCAGTTCTTGCGGACTAAGCCCCTGAACTTGCCCAGGTTCCAAGAGAAAACTCATAGGCCTGGTCAATTGGATGTTTATCCTGTCCAATACTACTTGTGGTTGATACCAGTGGTCTCAGTATACAAGGTTACCTTGGCAGTAAGCAACATTATAGCAAAGTGGGCCTTAGCCTGCTCCATACTGTGCAGTATTGGGGGAATGTGGACTCTGAATGTGATCTAGTATTTCAGTGTTAAGTAGGCACAAGAATGCTCACTACATTCCTCTGCCAACCCCAGGAATCATAACACAGAGAATTGGGGAAAAAAAAGTGAGTGTCAAGATGCTTCATAGACACTGGGACCTGGCACCCATTGTGTACCTCTGCCAGACTTTGGGTCAGGCTATGATAATCATGACCACACTCCAATGTAGGTATACCAAAGGATGTACCCAAGAAGACCTACCAGAATTTTGGACTAGCAGTCCCATAATCTTAGCCAAAGGATGAGAGCTGGACCCCTCTGAGCCCAGATCTTACCCTACAGGCTGCTACTTGCTGGGTCAGAGAAGAAGACTCAATGCCCCCACCATTGCTGCCAACATCTGCTGTGGAAGACAATATAGGGAGACTATACTATAGCATTCAATTTAGACATAAGACAAAAATAGCCTACCAAAGCAACATCTGAAGACATACCAGGAAAAAGCCTTTTACCATTAAAGCCACATGTTAAGAGTGATAGAAATGAGGCTGGCACTATGACAGAGTGGGTAAAGCCACCAACTGCAGTGCTAGCATCCCATATGGGCATTTCTTCGAGTCCTGGCTGCTCCACTACTGATCCAGCTCTCTGTTATAGTCTGGGAAAGTAGTGGAAGATGATCCACCTGCATGGGAGACCCAGAAGAAGCTTCAGGCTTCTGGCTTCCGATAGGCCCAGGTATGCCTGTTGCAGTTATTTGGAGAAAGAACCAGCGGATGGACGACCACCCCCCATATCTCTCTCTCTCTATCTCTCTCTGCCTCTCTGTAACTCTGCCTTTCAAATAAATAAATAAATCTGTAAAAAAAGAGAGTTATATAAATAACACATGTGGGGCTGGTGCTGTGGCAATGCAGGTAAAGCTTCTGCCTGCAATGCTGGTATCCCTTTTGGATGCCAGTTCAAGACACGGATGCTCTACTTCCAATCCAGCTCTTTGCTATGGCCTGGGAAAGCAGTAGAAGATGGCCCAAGTCCTTGGGCCCTCTGTTTCTGCCTCTCCTTTTCTATGTAACTCTGACTTTCAAATAAATAAATAAATCTTAAAAAAAAAGAAATAACTAATCTTCTAGATGTGAAAATACTAATGTAGAGGCATAAGAAATATAAAAAACAGGGTGAGGGCTGATCAAGTCACCGTTTCTCATAGTGTTCATTTCATTTTAACAGGTTTCCTTTTTGGTGCTCAGTTAGTTGTCACCTATCAAGGAGAACAAGTGGTATTTGTCCCTTTGGGATTGGCTTATTTCACTCCACATAATGTTTTCCAAATTCCTAACAGGGATCACTTTTCAGTTAAAATTTAAACACCTAAGAACAATTGTGTGTTAATTACAGAGTTCAACCAATGGTACTAGAACAAAAACAAAATACTAAAATGGATAAAGTATTACATTGTACATCAACCGTCAGGACAAGAGCTGATCAGCCCTCACCCTGACTGTTGATGAGCAGCTTAATATGTTATCCCTCTTAGTATTTTTTTTTGTTTGTTCTACTTTATACTTTTGGTTGAATACTGTAATCAATACACAATTCTTCTTAAGTGCTGAAACTTAACTGAAAAGTGATCGCTGTTAAATATAAGAGTGGGAATAAGAGAGGGAAGAGATGTGCAATTCGGGACATGCTCAAGCTGACTTACCTCAAACGGTAGAGTTAGAAACATACCAGGGGATTCTAATTCAATCCCATCAAAGTGGCATGTACCAATGCCATCTCACTAGTCCCAGTGATCAACTTCTGTTCACAATTGATCGTAATGATAGGACTAAGAACCAAAGGGATCACATATATAAGAATAGTGTCTGCAAATACTAGCTGATAGAATAAAAAAGGGAGAGAATGATCCAACATGGGAAGTGAGATATACAGCAGACCCATAGAATGGCAGATGTCCTAAACAGCACTCTGGCCTCATCATCAGCCTTTAAGGCATGGGGATCTGGCTGAAATGCCCATGAGAGTATTTCGGGCATGGAAAGCCAAGACACTCTGGGGAAAAAAAAAAAAAAAACCTAAGTGAAAGTTCTCTGCGAGTGAGATCCCAGTGGAAAGAATGGGTCTTCAAAGAAGGAGGTACCTTTCTCTGAAGGGAGGAGAGAACTTCCACTTTGACTACGACCTTGTCTAAATATGATCAGAGTCGGTGAACTCAGGGGGCTTCCATAGCCTTGGCAGCTCATGACAAGAGCCTAGGGTGATTACTGAGGCCATAAACAAGAGTGTCAATTTGGTAAGTCAACAACAGGAGTCACTGTGCACTTACTCCTCATGTAGGATCTTTGTCCTTAGTGTGCTGTACATTGAGATTTAATGCTATAACTAGTACTCAAACAGTATTTTTCACTTTATGTTTCTGTGTGGGAGCAAACTGTTGAAATTTTTATTTAATGTATGCTAAACTGATCTTCTGTATATAAGGAGAATTGAAAATGAATCTTGATGTGAATGGAAGGGGAGAGGGAGTGGGAAAGGGGAGGGTTGCAGGTGGGAGGGACGTTATGTGGGTGAAGCCATTGTAATCCATAAGCTGTATTTTGGAAATTTATATTCATTAAATAAAAGTTAAAAAAATATAAAAAACAAGGCAATGTGATGCCTCCAAAATGAAATTAATGATGCTTTAAGTAGAAAATCCAAAAGAAAAGACTGATGCTTGACAAAATGCCTGACTGAAAATTCAGAAGAATGTTCATAAGGATGCTCAGAGAGATAAAAGAGAATACAGCTTAGTGAAACCCAGAAAACATTCATAATATGAATGAGAAATTCAGCAAAGAGTGATCTTGAAAAAGAACCAAACAGAAATCTTGGAAATGAAGAACTTACAAGTCAGATAAAAAATACAAATGAAGGATTCAACATACGACTTTTGATCAAGCAGAATATCTTACCTTGATAAAAAGTTTTTTGATATACTCCAGTAATATCAACAAAAGGAAGGAAAGAAGGAAGGGCATGAAGGGGAGGGGAGGAGAAAGAGACAGAAAGAGAGAGAGAGAGAGAGAGAGAGAGAGAGAGAACCTCTGAATTTTTGGACACCACTAATGAACAGATATTTGAATTTTGGGGACTACTGAGCTGGAAAAGAGAATAAAGAATTAGAAAACCTACTAAATTACTTGGTAGCTGAAAACATCCTAAATCTGGAGAAAGATATGTGTATCCCAAAACAAGAGGTCCACAGTCACCAAAGAGACATGCCCAGAAGAGATCCTCATTATAATTCATGATAACCAACTCTCAAAAGTACAATGTATAAAGTAAATTCTAAAATTTGCAAAAGAAAAGTGCCAGGTCACTTTTACAAGAATCCCAAATAGATAATCAGATTTTTCAACAGAAATCTTACAGACGCGTAGGAAATGGAATGATTTCAAATATGAAAAAAATAATTTCCAACTAACTATATCCAATGAAATTCCCTTCTATGAATGAAGGAGAAAGAAGAAAATTCCAAAACAAGCAAAATATAAGTAAAATCCCCATCACCAGGCCAAAAAGTGCTTAAGGGTGTCCAATTAAAGTAACAACCATGGAAACACATGACTATAAAACCCACAGGAAATAGAACAAAAGATACCCAAAATAAATGGAAGAAATGGTTTAAAATGACAGGACTAAGTGATTACTTATAACTTTGAATGTAATTGGATCACATTTCCCAGTTGAAAGACAGACTTGCTGAATGAATTGGAAAACAAGTTTGGGGCAGGTATTGTGGTACAGGCATTTGGTGAATGTTTGTGATGCCACATCACAGATTGGACTGTCCAAGTCCCAACTGCTCTGCTCGAATCTAGCATTCTGCTAATGTGCCTGGGAAGGCAGTAGACAGTCAATGTACTTGAGTCCCTAATAATGGGTCAAATGCTTGGACTTCTGCCATACACAGGGGTGACCTACATGGATTTCTGGACTCCTGGCTGTGTTCTGACTGAGTCCTAGCTGTTGCAAGCATTTGTGGGGTAAACCTGCAAATGGAAGTAATATCTGTCTGTCTCCTTCTCTCTCAGTATTCCTTTTAAATACCCTTGAGAAGCAGCACAAATAAATCTTTATTTTAAAAAAGAGAAACAAAATCAAACGATATGCTGCCTACAAGGAAATCACTTCACCAGAAAAACACAGAGCAAATCAAAGTCAAAAGTAAGCACAAAGAAAGAAATAATAAAGACCACAGCAGAAACAAATTAAATAGAAACTAAAAGAAAAAAAAAAAAGTAAAAGATCAGGGCCAGGGGTGTGACCTAGCAGGTAAAGCCACCGTCTGCAATGCCGGCATCCCATATGGGCACCAGTTGGTGTCTTGGCTGCTCCACATCTAATCCAGCTCACTGTTAACGGACTGGGAAAAGCAGTAGAGGACAGCCCAACTGCTTTGGCCCTGCTACCCATGTGAGAGATCTGGAGGAAGCTCCTGGCTCCAGTCCCAGCCAATGTGGACTTCTGGGGGAGTCAACCAACAGAAGAAGGGTTTTTCTCTCCCTTTCTGGCCTTCTCTCTGGAGCTCCTTCAAATAAATTAATAAATTTTAAGCAAAAGCAGAAGAATAACAAAATTAAGAGAATTGATTTTCCAAGAAAGATAAATAAAGTTAGTAAAATTTTAGGCAAACTAAGAATAAAGGAAAGATCCTTCAGGGGCAGATATTTGGTCTGATGGTTAAAATGTCCCTTGAGAAAATCACATTCCATATTGAAGTGCCACGATTTGAGCCCTAGCACTACACCTGATTCCAGCTACCTGCCAATGTGCTAATGCCTGCCCTAGACTTTCCAAACTTATTCAGCAAGTCTATATCTTTTAACTGGAAAATATGGATATGGTTTAAGTAGTTAGGTCTCTTCATCCACAAGGCAGATCTAAACTGAGTTCCTAGCTCCTGGCTTCAAACTGGCCCAGCCCTGGGTATATATCTAAAGGAAACCAGATCAGCATATCAAAGAGATTCTTATACTCCTGTGTTTATTCCAGCACTGTTCACAACATGAAGCTATGGAATCAACATACATGCATATCCATGAATGGATGGGTAAAATAAATGTGCCACATATGTACATATGTATACACACAAATACATACATACAGTAGGACAGTATTCATCCACAAAACAAAAATAAAATCCAGACATATGCAACAAAATGGATCAACTGCAGATTAAATTAAGTGAAATATGTCAGACATAAAAGCAAATACCTTATGTTCTCTCTCTCATTTTGCAGAAAAATAAATAGCTGATCTGAACTTAGAACAGTCATTATTGGAAGTTTGAAAGAATGGGTCAGAAGAGAGACAGAGGGAGGCTGGATAATGAGTAAAAAGGTGAAATAGGCTAATCCTCTGCCTGTGGCGCTGGCACAATGGATTCTAGTCCCGGTCGGGGCACCGGATTCTGTCCTGGTTGCCCCTCTTCCAGTCTAGCTCTCTGCTGTGGCCAGGGAGTGCAGTGGAGGATGGCCCAAGTGCTTGGGCCCTGCACCCGCATGGGAGACCAGGAGGAAGCACCTGGCTCCTGGCTTCAGATGAGCGCGGTGCACCAGCCGCAGCACCCCTCCAGAGTGGCCATTGGGGGGTGAACCAACGCAAAGAGGAAGACCTTTCTATCTCTCTCTCTCTCACTGTCCACTCTGCCTGTCAAAAAAAAAAAAAAAAAAAAAAGAAGAAGAAGAAGAAGAAGTTAACAAGCTATGTTGTTCCACAGCAGAGTGGAGTGACTGTAGTTCACAATATTTTATATACTGTTTAAAGAATTTCTCCTCTCAAGAACAAGAATTTTGAAATAACCCAATTGGCAGAAATAAAGAGAAAAGAATTAAACAGAATGAAGAAAATTTATGAGTAATATGATACCATTAAATGATCAAATATCTATATTATAAGTATTCCTTAAGGAGAAAAAAAGGAAAAAAAATCATTCAGAACCTGTTAAATGAAATAATAGTTAAAAATTTCTCAGACCTTGAAGGAGACATGGGTATCCAGATACAATAGCTCAAGCAGTTTCAAGCAGACTAAATCCACAAAGGTTTTCTCCAAGGCACACTGTCATGAAACTGTCAAAAGTTAAAGACAAGGACAGAACCCTAAAGACATTAAGAGAGAAGGGTCAAGTTACATATAAAGAAAAACCATAATATCAGACAGATCAATGGAAACCATACAGGCCAGCATGGGATGACATATTCGAAGTCTTAAAAGAAAAAAAAAATACTTCCAGCCAAGAATATTATATCCAGCAAAGCTATCCTTTAAAAGTGAAGTATAGGCCGGCGCCGTGGCTCAATAGGCTAATCCTCCACCTTGCGGCGCCGGCACACCGGGTTCTAGTCCCGGTCGGGGCGCCGGATTCTGTCCCGGTTGCCCCTCTTCCAGGCCAGCTCTCTGCTATGGCCAGGGAGTGCAGTGGAGGATGGCCCAGGTGCTTGGGCCCTGCACCCCATGGGAGACCAGGAAAAGCACCTGGATCCTGGCTCCTGCCATCGGATCAGCGCGGTGCGCCGGCTGCAGCGGCGGCCATTGGAGGGTGAACCAACGGCAAAAGGAAGACCTTTCTCTCTCTGTCTCTCTCTCTCACTGTCCACTCTGCCTGTCAAAAAAAAAATAAAAATAAAAAAAATAAAAAAAATAAAAGTGAAGTATAAATAAAGTATTTTCCAGTTAAGCAAAACCTGAGAGAATTTATCACCACCAGACCAGCCTTACAAGAAATTCTGAAGGACATCTCACAATAGAAGTAAACATCATGACAACACATGACAGCACCAAATTCACTCACACAGCAGGTAGAATCATTATCCAGTCAACAAATTGACAAGTCTTGGTACTTAGCTATCAATATTTACCTTGAATGTAAATGGATTACATTCACCAACTAAAATATTTAGGTTGGCTGAATAGATAAAAAACCACAACCCTACCATATGCTGCTTACAACAAATGCACTCCACAAAGATACACACAGAGTGAAAGTGAATTGTTGGAAAAGAGATATGCCAGGAAAATAGAAACCAAAAGTGAGCTGGTGTAGCTTTCCTTATATCAGATTAAACTGACTTTAAATCAAAAATGTAAGAAGAGATAAAGAAGAACATTATTATATTTTGATAAAAAGCTCGATTCAGCAAGATGACATAGCAATCATAAATATATACAAATTCAGTACAAGAACATACAGATATATATATAGAAAATACTTTTAGACATATAGGGAGAGATAAACTCCAATATGATAACAGTAGGTGTCCTGAAATCCCACTCTCATCGAAAGACAGATCATCCAGACAGAAAATCAACAAAAATACATCAGAGGGGCCGGTGCTGTGGCACAGTGGGTTAATCCTCCGCATGCAGAGCCTGCATCTTATGTGGGGGTGAGTTCTAGTCCAGGTTGCTCCTCTTCCCATCCAGCTCTCTGCTATGGCCTGGGAAGGCAGTGGAGGATGGCTCAGGTCCTTGGGCCCCTGCACCAACATGGGAGACCAGGAGGAGGCTCCTGGCTCCTGGCTTTGGATCAGCATAGCTCCGGCTGTTGTGGCCATTTGGGAAGTGAACCAGCAGACAGAGGAACTCTCTCTCTGTCTCTCCCTCTGTCTGTAACTCTAGCTCTCAAATAAATAAAATCTTTAAAAAAATACATCAGAGATGAAACATACTAATGATCAAATGGACCAAACACACATTTATAGGACATTTCACCCAACGGCTACAGAATACATATTCTTCTCATTAGCACATGGAACCTTTTCTAGGACAGACCATATAATAGGCCATAAATCAAGTCTCAACAAATTTAAAAAGGTCCAAGTTCTTGGGCACCTGCACCCACGTGGGAGACCAGGAGAAAGCACCTGACTCCTGGCTTCAGGCCAGCACAGCGCCGGCCGTAGCAGCCATTTGAGGGGTGAACCAATGGAAGGAAGACCATTCTCTCTCTCTCTCTCTCTCACTGTCTAACTGTGCTTGTCGGAAAAAAAAAAAAAAAAAAAACAACTGTGAGATACAGCAAAAGCAGTATTATGAAAGAGATGTATAGCATTAAGTACTTATATTAAAATAAAGAAATCCCTCAAATTGAAGATCTAATTATGCATCTTGAAGACCTAGAAAAACAAGAACAAACCAAAGATCAGCAGGATGTGAGAAATAATGTGATATCAGAGTAGAAATAAATGAAATTAAAACTAAAAAAAAAGTTGGTTTTTTGAGAAGTTAAACAAAATAGATAAACTTCTAGCTAGACTAAAAAAAGATGAAAAAGAGATATTACAACAGACACCACTGACATACAAAGGATCATAAGAAACTATTATGAAGAACTACATACTGGGGCTGGCACCGTGGCTCACTTGGTTAATCCTCTGCCTGTGGTGCCGACATCCCATATGGGCACCGGATTCTAGTGCCAGCTGCTCCTCTTCCAGTCCAGCTCTCTGCTGTGGCCCCGGAGGGCAGTGGAGGATGGCCCAAGTTCTTGGGCCCCTACTCCTGCGTGGCTTCGGACTGGCGTAGTTCCAGCTATGGCAGCCATTTGGGGGGGTGAACCAACGGAAGGAAGACGTTTCTCTCTGTCTCTCTCACAGTCCTTAACTCTACCTGTCAAATAAGAAAAATTAAAAAAAAGAACTATATACTAATAAACTAGAAAACCTCAAGGAAATGGATAAATTCCTGGATTCATATTACCTATCAAGATTAAATCAAGAGGACATAGACAACCTAAACAGACTCATAACAAGCAATGAGATGGAAGCACTAATCCAAAGTCTTCCATCAAGGAAAATTCCAGGACCTAATGGCTTTACAAATTCTACAAAACATTACAAGATAAAGTAACTCCAGTACTCTTGAAACTATTCAAAAAACTGAACAGGATTTAGCTCTGCCAAACTCTTTTAATGAGACCAGCATTACTCTGATACCAAAACCAAACAAAAACATGACATGGGGGCCAGTGCTGTAGTGCAATGGGCTAATCATCTGCCTGCAGTGCAGGCATCCATATGGGTGCTGGTTCGAGACCTGGCTGCTCCACTTCTAATCCAGCTCTCTGCTGTGGCCTGGGAAAGCAGTAGAGGATGGTCCAAGTGCTTGGGCCCCTGCACCCACATGGGAGACCTGGCTTGGCTTCAGATCAACAAATGAGACAATCAATAGAGTGAAGAGTCATCCAACAAAATGGGAAAAAAATATTTGCAAACCACCATCTGACAATGGATTAAAATCTGGAATATGTCAGCAACTTAAAAAATTAAACAACAAGAAAACAACCAATCCAATTGAGAAATGGGCAATGGACATCAACAGTTCTCAAAATAAGAAATACAAATGGCAAACATATATATGAAAAAATGCTCAACATCACTAGCCATCAGGGAAATGCAAGTCAGACCACAATGAGCTATCATCTCACCCACGTCAGAATGGCTAAAATCCAAAACACAGAGAGTAACAAGCAGTTAGCCAAAGTGGAACACTTACACACTGTTGGTGGAAATGTAAATTAGTGTACTGTGGAAAACAGTGTGGAGATTTCTTTAAAAAAGTAGAAATAGACTTGCCATATGATCCAGCAATCCCACTACTGGCTAAATACTCATAAGACTTGAAACACTGTATCAAATAGATACCTGCACCACCATTTCATAGCAGCACTGTTCACAAGAGCCAACATTTGGAATCAACCAAGATTTGCACCATCAGATGAATGGATAAAGAAAATGTGATACACATACACAATGGAATATTATTAAGCTATAAAAAAAGAATGAAAGTTTACCATTTGCAGTAAAATGTACACAACTGGAAGATATCGTGTTGAGTGAAATAAGCTTAACACAGAAATACAAATACCATATGTGCTCCCTTATTTCTGGGAGCTAAAATTAAAAAAAAAAAAAAAAAAGAAATGTGTGTGTCAGTATTGCTGCAAATGTAGTTTTATAAAACTTTGTCTTACACCTTTGCCAAACCAATTGTTAAGAATGTTATACTACTGGGGCCGGCACTGTAGCACAATGGGTTAAAGGCCTGGCCTGAAGCACTGGCATCCCATATGGACGCTGGTTCAAGACCCAGCTGCTCCTCTTCCAATCCAGCTCTCTGCTATGGCCTAAAATAGCAGAAGATGGCCCAAGTCCTTGGGCCCCTGCACGTACATGAGAGACCCGGAAGAAGCTCCTGGCTCCTGGATTCAGATAGGTGCAGCTCCGGCCATTGCGGCCAATTGAGGAGTGAACCATCAGATGGAAGACCTCTCTCTCTCTCTCTCTCTCTCTCTCTGCCTCTCCTCTCTCTGTGTAACTCTGATTTTCAAATAAATAAAATAAATCTTTAAAAAAAAAGAAAAAAAAAGAATGTTATACTTCTCTAGTTTTAGTGATCTGCGATTACTTTAAAATTTACAGTATATGAGTGAAATGATCATTTTTCCATTCAATTATTGTTTATAACCATTGTCTATATTCGAACTAAACTAGGGTCTTTTTGCTTTTTACTTGTTAAACTTCTTATGTTATTATATTCTTAAGTATTAAGCCTTCTTACTGTAATATAAATTTAAAATATTATATCAAAAACTAAAAAAAAAAGAAAGAATTTGGAGATTTTCCAATGAGGAGACAGGGCACAGGAGCGTGTCAGTGGATAGCTATGTGCTCCCACTTTTATTTAGAGAGTACCAGCAAATCTACAAGCCAGCAGGCACATAGGCGAGGTTATACATCAATTGAAGTTATTTGGGAAAAGGAATTTGTTCTGGTGGCCTAAGATAGAGATTAGAACTCTATTGCAATTCTTCAGAGACAGGCCCATTTAGATGCATGTGCAAATTTACCAGTTCTGGAAAATATTCCAGGTACCACTTCAAGTCCATTAGACCCCTACTGCTCCCACTGCCACATTCCTTTGGGTGCAGGTGTGCCCATCCCTGGCCTGTTTTGGCAGAAACTGTGGCCATGCCTCTAATTTCAGGACAGTGTGCCCCCTGAGAGGCACTTATGCGGCATCTCTACAAAAGTGAAAAGAAAAGAGGGTAGAAGGGAGAGAGGGGGAGCGAGGGAAGAAAGGGATACCATTATATTCTCATAATTATATCTACAAATCACATTGAACCTGAAAAAACTAATTAAAATTATAGGTTTTTTTTTTTTTTTTTTTTTTTTTTTTTTAGTAGGATGAGAGGGAAAAGGGAGCAGAAAGAGGGAGGGAGAGATGGAGGAAGGGAATATCATTATGTTCTTTGAATTGTATCTACAACTCTTATTAAATCTGTTAAAAACTAATAGATTTTTTAAAGTAAAAAAATAAAAAAAATTAAAGAATTCCAGTATTCCCCGATAAATAACAACAAAGTATTGAAGATTGGAACTGTTACCAGAGAAATTGCAGGGTTCTTGTCTTCGCGCAAGAAAGAATTCAGGCATGAGACAGAGAAGTGGAAAGTAAAAGTAGCAAAGTTTATTAGGGTAGGGACATCCACAAGAACTGATGGGCACCTCTCCAGACAGGACCTGAGTTAGAGTAGGACTGGGGGGGAGGTTAGTAGAGATAATACACCTGGCCAGACCAGGCTGGTGGCTCAGCAGAGAGGCAGAGGGCTGAGCACGCCAGCCCGCTGAGGCAAGGTGCTTTTAAGGAGATGGGTCTTGCTTCCCTACCTCTGCTCCTCTTGGAACAAAGGGCTTTTTGGATGTAAATAGAAAAACTTCTCTCTTGAAGGTCTGAAACAAAGGGCTTTATGGATGCAAATGTTATCAGACAGGAGGAAGGGAGCAGGGTGTTTGAGATGCAGATACTGGGCTGCACCTGGGAGATTGTGGAAGATTTGTCAGGCAGAAGGGGTGGGGACCCCCATCTGGCAGGTTATCAGGTGGAAGGGGGCAGGGCAGGGCAGGATGTGAATACCAGGCTGCCCCTGAAACACCATTGGGATGACCTTGAGATGCAGCATATGCTGGACATAGATGTCTTCTCTTTGGGCCTTTATGTCACACACACATAAGCTCATAACTGACTTTCCTACCTAACATTCCCCCCTCAAGAGGTAATACTCAAAATTCTTCTTTGGGATTATGGATGGAGTTCCGTTTTCTGTAACTTTTTCAAAGCTGGCATGTGGGTGTCGAGGGGGATTTGGGTATTTCCTCTTGCTATCTGTCTTATGGTGTGCAACAGTGGCCTTGGAAAGACTGTGCTGCTCGGTCCAGAGGGCTGCTCAGGTCGCCCAATGGAATGGGCTGGAAGCCTTGTCTGACCACCATTTGGAGTTTGACAGCTTTTAGTCTGTAAGAGACAAAATGAACAAGGGCGTTAAAAACACACGGTGCAAAGAGAAGCATCAAGATTACAGAAGTTATTGGGCCAAGGAGAGGAAATAGCCAGGATATCCATGACCAGATGTCAGGCCAGAAATCCCAGCCCTGCTTGGCCTGGTCCTGGAGCTGTTTGGCTTTGTCCAGGAAAAGTACGAATTTGGATTTGTACCTGTCTAGTCTGATTGACCCAGAGACAACATTCTTCCTGGAACATGGCACAGACACCCCCCAGAACAGCAGTTAGCATGTCCAATATTTCTTTCTTACATAACCTTTCGTGACTTCCACACACCCTCTTCAACTTACTTGAAACAGTCCATCATTTCCATTCCAGTCCAGAGTAAACTAGCCATCAGGATTCTTACAAACCATGTCCTTTCCTTATTTAAAAAGCTCTTTCCTTTTTAACCCTTCTTACCAACAACACTCTTCCCTTCTAAGCCTTTTTTACCAAGCACACAATTCTATACTTGTGATGTTTTCCATAGAGCCTGGTTGGCTCTTTCTACCTTACCGGAAGACTGAGGTCTCCATGCAAAGTGAAGATGCCTTACAAATCCCTTGTGTGATCTAGAGCTCTGCTTAAGGCAATCAGTTCTGCTAACTGAGCAAAAGTTCCTGGAGGCAGAGTGAAGGGAGCAGCCGAGAGCCGCCCTAAAGGTGGCCTTGATAAGATAGAAAAACAGGAACTTCGACCCAGTACTTTTCCACTGACTATACTTCCTCACCGCTCAACGACCCCCCTCCCCTTGTCCAAGCTTAACAAAGAAACCGCAAGGCACATAGGGCACGTAGCCACCCGTTTCTCCTCCTCAACGACCCCCTCCCCTTGTAGTTGCCCAATGAACTCACGCCACCCTATGGTATGTTAATTTTGTGGTTTTGCCCCTTAAAAGCTGTGTGAGATAACTGCTCGGGGCTCCTCTCTTTCTCGCTGCTTGCGGCAGCAGAGGGCCCATTTGCGCAAATGAAATAAAACTGCCTCTTGCTTTTTACATCGCCTGGTCTGGAGTCTGTTTCTGGGGTCGTCACAAAAGGGCACTGCTTTTGGGGTCCTTCAAGAGCACGCTTCAGTAACGTGCCATGCTGTAACTGTTGCATGCCCTGAGAAGCAGGTCCCGTCTGACAAAACTGTTTCTGTCTGTGAACCAAATTTCATCTGCGTTAGTCAGGGGGCTGTCTCTTGGGTCCCTTCTGCTGGCATAGATCAAGTCTATAGTCTCAGTACAGGAGTGGAGGGGACCACTTTCCCCTGGAACTGGCATTAAAGTAGCTGGGTTAGAGTAGAACAATGCTTTACTTTTACCTGAGGGTTTTCTAGAAGGAGGACCTGATATTTTAGTATTCTACTATCTGTGAGTCAGTGCTCTAATAGAGAATTTATGTGATGTGGGGTATAAAGGGTGATATTTTGCCCCAATGTAATTCTAGATACTTCCTCTGTCAGCAAGGCAGCTGCTGATATCATCCTTAGGCAGTGGAGGCCATCCTTGTACAACCATGTCTAAGGTTTTAGAAAAGTAGCCTACAGGTTGCTTAACAGGTCCCAGATCCCGAGTTGACACTCCTAAGGTGACTCCTTGCCTCCCAGTGAAGTACAGCTGGGAGAGTCTCTATGGGTTTGGCAGTCCTAGCACAGGGGCTTTAATCATAGCATCCTTTAGCTGAGCAAAGGCTGTGGTTTGCTCTTTTTCCCAGAGGAGGGGGCCTTGTTCTGGGCTGTCTTTTAGAGCCTGGTATAGAGGCCTTGCTACTTCTCCATATTTTGGAATCCATAACCTGCAATACCCAGTCAGTCCGAGGAATGCTCGGAGTTGCCTTAAAGTGGTAGGGGTGGGGATTTGCTGTATGGCCTGTATTCTCTCTGGGGCTAGTCTCCTCTCCCCAGGAGTGAGGATGAGCCCTAAATAGTTAACTTCCTGCCGGACTAGCTGTGCCTTTTTCTTGGATACTCGGTGAGGATTTATCCAAATAGGTGCAGGACTATCTGAGTTAGCTGTTACTAAAAGCCCTGTTTTTACGAACTGGCAGGGAGGGCTTTCTAAGCTTAATACTATTGGATAGACTTTTAAGGCCTGGCTGGGTGTGTGAGGCCCAGACCTATCCATGGGGTGCTGGAAGAGAATTGTAAGAGATGCAAATCTCCTTTAAGGGAGGCACCCTGTTAACTTGCATTACATGGCTAGACTAGGAGGAGATAGGAGGCTGATAGAAATAGGCAACTTATGTTTCACTGACCCTAGGCCATCCCCTCAATAGCAGTGGCTGGAGCTGGAAGCTAGGCAGAGCCAAAGGCTTTTTAGCTTGGGGCCACAAGGTCTGCAGTTCTGAACCAGGAGTCCTTTGACACCCAGGGCAGTTCCATGTCTGTAGGACCCCAAAAGCGGTGTCCTCTTGTGACGACCCCAGAAACACAGACTCCAGACCAGACGATGCAATAGAGCAGGAGGTAATTTTTATTTCATTTGCGCAAATGGGCCCCCTACTGCTGCAAGCAGCAAGCAAGTGAGAGGAGCCCCGAACAATCATTTTACACAGTTTTTAAAGGGCAAAACCACAAAATTAACATACTATAGGGTGGCGTAAGTTTATTGGGCAACTACAAGGGGAGGAGGTCGTCGAGGAGGAGGAGAAACAGGGGGCTACGTGCCCTACGTGTCTTAGCTTGGATATGGGGAGGGGGTCCTTGAAGAGCAGAAAGGGGTGGCTACGTGCCCTACGTGTCTCGCGGTTTCTTTGTTAAGCTTGAACAAGCACAGGGGAGGGGGCTTAGGTGCATACCAGGATGTTCTGTCGCCCTTATCTCTGGGTAGTAGCCCTTATCTCTGGGTAGTAGCCCTTATCTCTGGCTAGTAGCTATCTGCTTTCTCTGTGAACTTAGTTTACTCCCCATTTCCCAGGACTGTTTTATTAAGGCCATTTTATGGCAGCTCTCGGCTGCTCCTTTCATTCCCCCATTTTCTCTTTGAACTAATTTTAATCCTAAAATTGTGTGCCCGTTAATGAGGGGTTTCAATATGGTCACTGGTGGACAGGGCTTGATACTGTTGCGTGAGGACTAATGCCTGTACGGTGGACAGCCTGTCCCTAACAAACTGGAGTAATCGGTTTATAATGCATGGCCCGAAGGTCAGGATTAGAAACAGGATAATGAGGGGACCCGCTATGGTGGAGAGCAAGGTTGTCAACCAGGGCGACCTGTTATACCATCCCTCAAACCAGCTCTGAGTCTGTTCCCTTTCTCGTCGTCTTTTTTCTAGCCGCTCTCTTAGTTTGGCTAGAGAATCTTTTACTACCCCGGAGTGGTCTATATAGAAGCAGCATTCTTCCTTGAGGGCAGCACATAACCCTCCTTCTTTTAGGAACAACAGGTCCAAGCCCCTACGATTTTGGAGTACTACCTCTGAGAGGGAGGTGAGGGACTCTTGTAGTCGTTGGAGGTTTTGTTCTACCTCCATGATGTCCGCGTCCACCGCCTGTTGAAGGATTGCCAGCCCGCTGTTCCCCTGGGTTAGGGCGGCCGTCCCTGTGCCCAGCCCAGCGGCCGCCACCCCAAAACTCAGTAGAACTGCTAGGGTCACGGAGGCCAGCTCCCTACGGAATCTAGTTATAGTGCTGTCATACCGCTCCTCAAGTGTGTTTTCCGGGTGGTAAATCACCTTCGGGACAACTGTCACCAGGACACAGAAGTCCCCGGTCCCGTTGAGAACATTGGTGGACACACAGGGAGTGAGGCCGCGAGAGCATGCCCACCAAGTTCCGGGGGGTGGCACCAGTACGAGTTCTGGTCCACCAGGGAGGGGTTGGTAGTGGTGTTGCAGAGGCGCTGGTAGGCCGAGGGTGGGTTTCCGACACAGGTTCCCCTCCCCGAGACTTCTGCCAAGGTTATTAGGGGGTTAGTGGCAGGGCACTGCCGATGGGACGAGGAGGTATTGTAGGTTCTAACGACCGCTACTCCCTCATAGTAGGGCGGGCTTGCGGACAAACATAACCAGCAGGGGTCGGTCAGGTCAGGGTGAGACTGATTCATTGCCGTAAAGGCAGCCCGTATTAGCAACATTGCTCTTTCTCCTGCAGGTAACCTTGCGGGGGGAGCCGGTGGCCTCGTCCTCTTAGGGGTCGGCGTTGGTGAGCCTATTCCCTTAGAGGCCGGCTGCTTGGTTGTCTTAAGCCGAGGGTGGCTCGGTCGGTAGGCGGGGGCGAGAGCCCTGTTAGGCCCTACCGGTAGGGGGTCGGGAGAGGTGATTTTTAGTCTAATTTTGAACCAGAATTCAAAATCGTAGCCCGTGGCATAGAACCGCAGTCCCCATACCCTACCCTTTATCCAGTTGGGTAGAGTGCTGTACTCCTTGCCCCTAGGGGTAAAGGTGATGTTAAGGGGGACACACTTCCCCTTGTCACATTCCTTTTTTGTTTTACACCCTTCCCTTCCTGCGGAGGTAAAATTTCGCTGCACAACAATCCACTCCCCAGTGCTGAAGGGCTTCCAGTAAGTTTCTCCAGTAGTCTCACACCCCCAAGCCGCGCAGTACAAAGATTCCGGTCCCCCGCATTTAAAGACCTGTTTTCTACTCCTATCATCTTTGGGGCACACATAAAATTCCAGTTGACGTAAGCGGCATCGTTTGTCTGGGGTCCTGCAGCCGGCCTGAAGGTCACTGGGGAGATGGATAGTTGGCCAACCCTGATTGTCGCCCCATTCCGGGACGTGGTCTAGATCAGGCAGGTCCCATGTATCCACCCCTATGATAATATTGCATACATCGGGATAAAGGGAGGGCCACCACGTTCCCGGTACTTGAGTGTCACTGGTCGACCAGGCCACACTACCCGAAGGAGAGATCACCTCCCAGGTGAGCTTTTGTGGCTCGTGGGGGTTAGAAAGGGACGAGTTGGATAAGGTGAAACTGAGACTGGGGCGAATCATAAGCAGTGCAGGGGACAGGCTAAAGATTACAAACATTAGGCAGCTTTTAAAAGTCTTATCTTGAGGGGGTTTTGAGTACGTTGGAGTGTCCATTTGGCTGAGTCGTCTGCGGGGCCTTCTCCCTCTGGCGGTGCCCTCTTGAGGTGCGAAACGTGAACCCAAGCGGCAATCCCGTCGACTTTCACTGCAGTGGGTGTCGTCAGCAGCACCGTGTAAGGTCCCTTCCAACGCGGCTCAAGGGTCCTGGACTGATGTCTGCGGACATACACCGAATCTCCGATCTGGAAAGGGTGTGGCACTGTAGGGCACTTGGATTGGTACACTGCCGCTAGAGGTTCCCACACGTGCTTTTGAATCAGCTGCAGAGCTCTCAGCCGGGTCTGCAGACTGGGGGAAGTGACATAAGAGTCAATACTGGGCCCCAATAAGTCAGCTATTGGGGGAGGGCCCCCATACAATATTTCATATGGAGTCAACCCGAACGCGGAGGGAGTGTTGCGGGCCCGAAATAGAGCCATTGGTAATAACTCGACCCAGTCTTTAGCGCCAGTCTCCATCATTAATTTGGTTAAGGTCTCCTTAATTGTTCTGTTCATGCACTCTACCTGTCCTGAACTCTGGGGTCTGTATGCGCAATGCAATTTCCAATCAATCCCCAGCACCTTGGCCACCAACTGACTTACCCGGGAGACAAAGGCCGGCCCATTATCGGATCCCAGTACCTTAGGCAGGCCAAACCGCGGAAAGATTTCTTCCAAGATTTTCTTGACCACCACCTGCGCTGTTTCCTTCTTTACCGGAAAAGCCTCTGTCCAGCCGGAAAAAGTGTCTACAAATACTAGGAGATACTTAATTCCATACCTACCGGGACGAATTTCGGTAAAGTCCACCTCCCAGTTTGTTCCCGGGCGTGCCCCTCGCATCCTTGCTCCTTCTGGTACTTTAAGACACTTTGGATTTACTTTTGCACAAGGAACACAGGATTCTGTTGCTTGTTTTACTAGTGAGTTCAGTCCTATTATGAAATAGGTTAGCTCCTCTCTGTCCAGTAGGGCCTTTAACTTTTTATGCCCCAAGTGGGTCCATCTATGGAGGTCTTTTATGAGGTCCTTGGCTTCCTTTCTTGGTAATACTGTTTTCCCCTGGATCTCCCAGACCTTACGCTGGCCGTTGTACGCGCCTCCCAGTCTTTGGATGGCTGTCACATCTTGCTCCGAATATGACCACCCCGGGTTATTTGAGGTTTCAGATGACTGCGTTACCAGAGTGACGCTGTCCAGGGCTCTTGTTCTAGCTACCTCATCCGCCATTCTATTCCCTTTGGCCACTGCGTCATCTCCTTTTTGGTGACCTGGGCAGTGGATGATGCTCACTTTCTTAGGAAGGTGGAGGGCTTGTAGGAGGTCTAGGATCTCCTGCTTATTTTTAATGTCCTTGCCCCCTGAGGTTAACAACCCTCTCCTCCGATATATTTCCCCATGTATATGCGCTGTGGCAAAGGCATAACGGCTGTCTGTATAAATATTTACTCTCCGATTCTCAGTGGCACGAAGTGCTTGGGTGAGGGCCACAAGTTCAGCCTTCTGTGCCGAAGTCCCTGGGGGCAGAGCAGAGGCCCATATGACAGTTTCCCCGTCAACCACCGCCGCCCCTGCCTTTCTCTCACCTTGGTGCAAGAAGCTGCTCCCGTCCGTATACCAGGTGACTGCGTTTGACAGGGGTAGATCGGTCAGGTCCTCTCGGGTCCCATGCACTTCGGCTAACACTTGGTGGCAGTCGTGGTCGACTTGTGATTCAGACCCCGGCTCAGGAAGCAGGGTGGCCGGGTTGAGCGAGGCAGCAGTCCCATACCGGACCCGTTCAGGGTTGAGCAGCATGGCCTGGTAGTGGGTGACCCTGGCGTTCGAGAGCCATCTATCTGGCGGTTGGCGGATGACGGCCTCGATGGCATGGGGTGCCACTATGGTGAGTGGTTGCCCCAAAGTCAATTTGTCCGAGTCTTTCACCAAGACGGCCACAGCCGCAATCATGCGGAGGCAAGGGGGCCACCCCGAGGCGACACTGTCCAGTTTCTTTGAAAAATACGCCACAGGTCTTTTCCAGGGCCCCAAATTCTGAGTCAAGACACCCTTTGCCATTCCCCCTTTTTCATCCACGTAGAGGGTAAAGGGCTTAGCGGGGTCTGGGAGGCTTAATGCAGGGGCCTCCAAGAGGGCCCGTTTTATTCTGTCAAAAGCTAATTGTTGTTCCCTTCCCCAGATGAACGGGGAATTTGTCCTGGTTAGGGGGTACAGGGATGCTGCCATCTCCGCAAAACCCGGTATCCAGAGGCGGCAGAAACCGGCGCTGCCCAAGAACTCCCTGAGGTGACGAGCATTTTTAGGCGGCGGAATGAGCGCTACGGCCTTTTTCCGTTCCTCAGTCAGCCACCTCCGACCCCCCTCCAATACGTAGCCTAGGTAGGTCACGCGTTGGGTGCAAAGTTGGGCCTTTTTCGCGGAAGCCCTGTATCCTAGCTCTCCCAGCCTACAGAGTAGGGCCTCCGTACCTCTGGTGCAACCCTGCTCAGTCTCTGCAGCTAACAATAGGTCATCCACGTATTGTAGGAGAGTCAACTCTGGGTGGCTTACCCGGAAGTCCGCCAAGTCCTGGTGTAGGGCTTCATCAAACAGCGTAGGGGAGTTCTTGAACCCTTGGGGAAGCCTGGTCCACGTTAGTTGTCCCGAAAACCCAGTCTCCGGGTCTTTCCACTCGAAGGCAAAGAGAGGTTGACTCTGGGGACTCAGTCTTAGGCAAAAGAAGGCATCTTTCAAGTCAAGCACCGTATACCAAGTTCGGGTCGGGGGCAGGGTGCTCAACAAGTTGTATGGGTTAGGGACCGTGGGGTGAATGTCCTCAGCCCTACGGTTTACTTCCCGTAGGTCTTGCACTGGCCTGTAATCATTAGAGCCAGGCTTTTTGACTGGTAACAAAGGGGTGTTCCAAGGTGACTGACAAGGTCTCAATATGCCCAGTTTTATCAGTCTCTGTATGTGTGGTCGAATTCCATCCTTCGCCTCCGCAGCCATAGGGTATTGGCGGATTGATACGGGAGTGGCCGTGGGCTTTAGGTTTACTATCACCGGGGGCTGTCTGATAGCCAGCCCTACTCCTCCCGTTTCCGCCCAAGACTGGGGGAATTTAGTAAGCCATTCGGATGTTACTTGGGGCTGAGCTGATAAGGGGCTCTCGTGAAGGCGGTGTTCATCTTCCAGCTGGAGGGTCAACACATGGAGGGGTTGGCCTGCGGGGCCGACTACTGTGGCTCCCTTGTCTTGGAAATGGATCTGGGCCCCAACCTTTGAGAGCAGATCCCTTCCCAGCAGGGGGTATGGGCAGTCCGGTACTAGTAGAAACGAATGCGTGACCCGCCCTGTTGCCAGGTCGACTTTACGCTCAGTAGTCCATTTGTACAGTTTTCCTCCAGTGGCCCCCTGGACCCATGATGTCTTGGAACTAAGGGGGCCTCTGGCCGTTGTGAGGACTGAATGTTGGGCTCCCGTATCGACCAGGAAGGTGACTGGCCGGCCTCCCACTTTTAGAGTTACCCGGGGCTCAGGGGGAGGCGCCTGGCCCTGACCTACCTAGTCGTCGTCTTCCAGCGCCAAGACGGGCATCGCTCTCCGCTGGCGCTTTGGCTGTCCTTTGTTCGGGCAATCCTTAGCCCAGTGTCCTCTTTCTTTGCAGTATGCGCACTGGTCTCGGTCCAACCGTGGCCTCCATTTGTCTCCCAGGTCCCTATCTTGTCTACCTTTAGTCTGCTCTGGTCCTGTGACTGCGGTGGCTAGGATTTTAACTAAGTCCTTGTTCCTTTTTTTATCCCTCTGGTCTTCCCTACGTTCCTGTTCTCTGCGTAACCTCTCTTCTCTTTCCTCCTTTGTTTCTCTTTTATTGAAAATCTTTTCTGCCTCCTTAACTAGGTCCTGCAGTGTATACCCCTGCAACCCCTCCAGCCTCTGTAGCCTTGTGCGGATGTCCGGGGCCGATTGTCCAATGAAGGACATGATTACATCGGCCTGCCGGTCAGGGGCCTGTGGGTCAAAGGGAGTATACATTCTGTATCCTTCCATTAGCCTTTCTAAAAATCCTGCCGGAGTTTCCTCACTACCCTGCACAATCGCACGTACCTTGGCCAAATTGGTGGGGCGCCTTCCTGCCCCTCGGAGCCCTGTCAGGAGAACCTGGCGGTAGAGACGGAGTCGCTCCCTACCCGCTGTCGTATTGAAATCCCAATTAGGTCGAGTCAGCGGGAACACCTCATCAATCTCGTTAGGTAGCTGAGTGGGGCGGCCGTCATCCCCCGGCACATTTTTGCGGGCTTCTGTGAAAACCCGCTGCCGCTCTTCCGTGGTCAGGAGGGCCTGTAAAAGCTGCTGACAGTCATCCCAAGTGGGTTGGTGAGTTAACAAAATCGACTCGATCAGTCCCGTGAGGGCCTGCGGGTCCTGCGAAAATGGGGGGTTGTGGGTTTTCCAGTTGTAGAGATCTGACGCGGAGAATGGCCAATACTGAAGCTCCCCCCCCACCGAACGCAATGGGAGTGCCTGGGATGCTGCCCAAAATTCCCCGCCCCCCTTCTGCTCTCGGCGAAGACGCAGGCGGGTATTTGGTGGTGAGGGGTCTCGTAGGGAAATGGGTTGTGGTTCCCTTGATTCTTGGACTGTAGAGTCCTCCCTCAACGCCGGACGGTTGTATGGCGGTGGGGGATCCATAAGGAGGAGGTCCTCCTGTCCATCCGAAAGGACGGGTGGACATGCGGATTTTAATGGTTGGAGTTCTTTTAGGGGATAAAGATCTGAGGTTGGCGGGGGACCTTGTACTGGGGTCTCTGCTGGAGCAGGGGTCAAGGGAGCTGAGGAGGGGAGCGGGGGAAGCCTGGAACTCTTATCAGCTTCCTCCTTATCTTTCTGCTGGCGGTCTTTTGTGTCTCCATGTGCGATGAAAGGCTTAACCCACCGCGGGGGCTTCCGGGTCAAGTCTTCCCACACCGTAACATAGGGTACTTGTTCTGGACGTCCCCCTTCACCCTTACGGCAGACTCGGTCTTTAATCTGCAAAATTAAGTCAAGGTTAAAGGTTCCGTCTTTCGGCCACCCAACACCGAAAGTGGGCCATTCGGAGGTGCAAAGCGTCACCCACTCCTTTTTGTGGACTTCCATCGACAAACTGTGGGCGATCTCTCGAACCTCCTTCCAGTGTCCTAGAGTCAGGCTTAAAGGTGTCGTTAATTGTTGTCCCATGGCGACAGTTGGGGGAGACAGTAAAAAACAAAGAGAGACAAAAACAGCGACACACAGAACACAAATCACAAGCCGCGCGGCAACAGACCGAGACAAAACCGAAACTAAAATTTCAGAAGGGAGCGGCCGTCTGGCCAGGCTCTCCCCTGGAAGAAGGGAAATGCCCTCTTTCCCTCCTTCCCAGACCACCACTGGAGCGTCCTCCAGGGTTGAACCAGGGGTCTCAGGACACGTCTGTCTCCCCCACTGGTCCAGTCAATACTGAGCCTGTACAGGCGCCCCAGGACGGATTCCACGTCGCCCTGGCAGACAAAGACAAACAGTACAAACCACAATTACAATTATACACAAGTAAGCAAACTTACCTCCGTCAGGCCGATGGAGTGTGGGAGTCTGGGGTCCCCCAAATCCCGGACGAGCCCCCAAATGTAGGACCCCAAAAGCGGTGTCCTCTTGTGACGACCCCAGAAACACAGACTCCAGACCAGACGATGCAATAGAGCAGGAGGTAATTTTTATTTCATTTGCGCAAATGGGCCCCCTACTGCTGCAAGCAGCAAGCAAGTGAGAGGAGCCCCGAACAATCATTTTACACAGTTTTTAAAGGGCAAAACCACAAAATTAACATACTATAGGGTGGCGTAAGTTTATTGGGCAACTACAAGGGGAGGAGGTCGTCGAGGAGGAGGAGAAACAGGGGGCTACGTCCCCTACGTGTCTTAGCTTGGATATGGGGAGGGGGTCCTTGAAGAGCAGAAAGGGGTGGCTACGTGCCCTACGTGTCTCGCGGTTTCTTTGTTAAGCTTGAACAAGCACAGGGGAGGGGGCTTAGGTGCATACCAGGATGTTCTGTCGCCCTTATCTCTGGGTAGTAGCCCTTATCTCTGGGTAGTAGCCCTTATCTCTGGCTAGTAGCTATCTGCTTTCTCTGTGAACTTAGTTTACTCCCCATTTCCCAGGACTGTTTTATTAAGGCCATTTTATGGCGGCTCTCGGCTGCTCCTTTCATGTCCAGTGGCCTTGCTCTTGGTAGAGCTGACAGAAGGCATTTGCTGTCATGACAGCTGCTTGCCCAATGTCCTGGCTCCTTATATCAGGTGCCGTTTGGGGTGCACCGGCCTTGCTGGTTCTCCTTGACGGCGTATCACCGTGCAGAACAGTCATTGATTGGCCTATTGCCTATCCTTACATCGCTCCTGCTGCTTGCTTGCTCCTCATTCTCCTGGTCTCTAATAAAGTAGACCATGGAGGCAGCCTCTATGATGTCAGTTAAGGGGGTACTCAACCCAACCCCAATTTTGAAATCTTTTTAATATCAGGGTGAGCTAGAAAAACTATGGTCATGGGCCAATTCTGACACTTAGTATTTTCCTGTGAGTTAAGACCGTGCCCGTGAGAACTATGACCTTTTAGGTGAGATCAACTGTGGTGACCTGCTTTCATACTTTGAGGTCATCAGTGCAATTTCCTATCTACCCCTCAGTTCGGTTTAAAAGGGGAGTTCTGCCCTTTACCGTGTACACCGAAAAATCGATCTAGCTGTCACATTATTTCATAGTTTAACCTCTTATTCTGGCTATGCTGTTTGGTCCTCTATACTGTGGCCAGGCATTATTACAGAAAAGGTCAGTCATCCCTTACATAAGGTCTGGGGATCAAACCGTACATCACAGTGGAGAGTCCTGCAAAACAGTAGTAACTTCCCTTCTGGAAGAGAAAAGAGAAGAAGTGAGGCAGTGACTTGGGTCTCTAGCCTGACTTCCTGGGCTTTCAGATTTAACTGGCAGTTTAACCAGTGCTTACTGCATAGCCTGACTTAGAGGAGAAGTTGTGGCAGACGTCTCTGCCATCCTTTGGCTTCCAGATATTTACCGTGTAGCCAGTGGGTTATGGGCTTGGGTTTCCGGGTTTAACTAGTATTACCGTGTAACCTGCAAACACTCTTGGGGTTCCTGGAACCCAGTAATCTGATATCTGCCGCATAACCTTCTCAAAACGTCTCTAAATCTCTCCCTTTTGGGATCCTGTTCTCAGTACTATCCCTTAGTCAGACTTGGCCTGATGGCCTCTGGCTATTTTAATGTTAATTTGGCTAAGCCAGTCAGCCCCTCTTCTGAAACAACAGAATCCGGGCCTGCAAAACTGCTTGGACAATACTAAAGCGCTCTTTACTTTTGGAAGGGTGTGGCCCAATAGCAAAGTCTATGGATGGCTCCCTGTCCAGACCTATGCCTAGGGGGAACAGGGGAGGGCCGCGAGTAAAGACAGAAGTGCAGCAGGGAGAGGTAGCCAGCTCTCCGTCCTGGTGCCAACCGGGCCCTGGTCAGACACCAGAAGGAGGGAGGGCACATGCTTCCCACTGCCCTTGCTGTCCTACAATTCAATGCGCAGAGCAAGCCAGACCTGACACAAAAACCCGCAGGGGAATGAGGTCAACTTTGAAGCTGCGTCCCATTAACAGCACATAAGGAACCAGACCCTTGGTAGGCACAATATAAGCTAGCAAAACCTCTATAATGCAACAAAGAAGTTCAAACTACCTAGAATAATCAAAACAGCCATGAAGGTGAGATCTAAATCCACACTGCTCGAATACTTCAACTAAAACCAGATCAATCAGGACTACTGCAATCACTCAGTCAATTAAAACAGATAGCTAACTTTAGCTCCTTTCCAGATTCAATCCTCAGACAATCAAAGCTTAGCAATAGTAACAGCGCACAAAAACTTGAAGGCGCACCAGAGCTACCATAGTTGCCAAGACTGAACCAGGTTGGAAAGGGTTAACTGGTAACAGCTTTTTCTTAGGTTGAGAGACCTGTGAAATTCCCTCTCCCTTTCTCCTGGCCAACTAAAGGAATGAAGATGAGGAGAGCAAAGAGTTCTGGGAGGGAGATGGACAGGACAAGTTGTGAGCGACTGCCCTCACCTTCCCTTATGAATCTCAGCTGGAGGAGAGCATAGGGAAAGGCCCTGGTATCTGGGGGCTAAGTGGGGTTTGAAATCTCCTATCGCTCAAGATTGCCCACTACCTAGTTGTCCGAGTTTTCCTGGAGGGCCAATATTAGCCTCGACCAAAGCTAAGCCCTGCTCGCGTAGCAGTAGGCAGCATGACCAGGCTTTCCGGCCACCGGAAAGCCAAAGCGAGCTCAGGGAGTCTCCAGGCTCTCAGTCAACTGCCCTTCCTAATCGCCCTCCCGTTCCTTACAATCCCTCTGGAGTTTCAACCGTAGCCACGTTCTCGGAGAGCTGTGGGGTGCCAGACACTCAACGGTCACTTACAGATCTGGTCCCGCTTGAGGGAAGGAATACTGACCTCCAATGTCTTCTCAAAATCCCTTCGTGGTTACCAGAACTAGTAGGCTCCACAAAGTAAAGATAAAGAAATGGAAAGCCCAATTTTTATTTGAAAATAAATTTGATAACAATATTTGTTCATACTCCATTTTGATTTAACGGCCTGAAAAATATCATCTCCTTTAATTTCATCCACATTATTTCTTTTCTTGGTCAGCATTCTGATGCGATTGTGTGAGCAAATTTTAGTTGGAGAAATAATTTTTTCTTATGTACATACTCTTCCCCACATCAACTTAAAAATCAATGGTATTTGAGTGATTTCACTGATTTCTGTAAGCAATGAGGGTTGGTAATTTTAACACATTTCACACTTTAATATAAATGATAAAATTAGATGCTATGGAAAATAACTTCATAAGAATATTAACAGATTAAATCAAAACTACATCTTCATTTTTTTATATTTGCAATTGGTAAAAATAAATGGGCCAGTGAATTGCTGTATTCTCCTATTATATACCTTAAAGCAGCAGCACATTATCATCAGATTGATTTTGCCTGCGGTAATTATGTTAAAATGGTCTTATGAGATACAAACAGGGATGATTTTCTTCTTCAAACAACGTCTGTGTCAAAAATATTTTGTAACCTTGAGAAAAGACATCACTTTATAAATCCATGAAAAATATATTAAAATTGAGAATTTTTATATTATGTTATGACAGCTTAGTAAAATTAGTAAAATTTAACTTTACCTGAAAATATTCTGAAGTCATAAATTTTGAAAATGTTTAATAATATATCTCAAGAGATACACATTACTGTATTTTACATTGGTGGTTATTAAAAATGATTTTAGAAGCTTACTTCAAATTATATTTCAAACAATCTGTTTCAGAATACAGCTGATTATGAAAACCATACATACCAAATGCAAATTTCTAATTTTCATACTCAGCAGTATTTGGTGTATACTTAATTTTTTTTTCAAAAACCTTATAATTAGATTTCCTATGTGCTAGGTAGTGTGTTAGGTAATTAATAGGATAAACTTTATTTCACTTAATCTTTGCAATAGATTGTAAATTATAAACTTTTATTTCTAGTCAGTTTAACTGCTTACATAAAGTCTAATAACTTGTTACATAATTTGAAATGCTTTCTATGATAATCAAGTAATTTTTAAGAAACTTTATATTTTATTTGTTTATTACAAATGAAACACATACAAAGAATAATATCATTTACCCTGTATAAAGGGTATTTCTGTAAAATAAGTTTCTAGAAATAAAATCTAAATACTTAAGCCTAGGGTTGTTATTTAGTTTCATAACTTTTGTGGCAAAACTTTTTCAAATGCATTGTTTGTTCTTTTACATTCTTAATACATACTGAATAAATATGTACATTGTTTGGATGCTTCAACAACCTCAACATGATCATCAGATTTGCGAGCAGAAGGAGGACAGTTGTACATTAAAGGATTTTGAAGATGTTTGGTATAGATAAGGAAACAAAGATAAAATAAAGAGTTGGAGGAAATGTAATCATACCCCGTCTCTCACGGTTGCCTCTGAAAACTCCTCCCATTGTTGGTAACCCTGAACCTGTGCTACCTTCAAGTATCCAACAAGGCTGCTAACTGCATCCCTACACACCTGTAGCCCATTATTACACCTTTATAATAAAATGACCATGGCTGACCCTCCCACTCCTATTGTGTACCTGATACAATAATACTTCTGAGGTTTCCTGAAAAGGTCAGAAATCAGATTGTCCCCAAACTTCTAAAAGTCACCACTCTTTCCTGAAAAACTTATCGCCAAAACACCACCCTCATGTCTTTGGACCACATAAAAGAGATGACCCTGCATCCTCTCCTGAGTGTGTATTTTCATTTTGCTATTAAATTTGATTCCTCTGTTGACCTTTATTTATTTCTTGTCCTCCAATTATTTCGTGTAATAAAGATAAGAAGCTAGGCTGCTTTACCTCAGTCTGGTGGAAATTGGACTATTATGCTTACTTAAAAAATAACATTTTGCTTCCAGTTTTAGATGATACAATGGTTTCTGCTTTTTGTTGTCAGCTTCTGCTTTTTGTTCTTTCCAGCTGGGATACTTTGTTTTCATGTACTTATCTGCCTTGGAACTTTCCATATACAGAAATATTTCATCATTTTAAGTGGTATTTGGTGTATGAATTAACTATCTCTGCATCATTGTCTAAGCATACTTTAAACAAAATATCTCCAGTTTAAAGTATTCATCTCAGCACAAAGTCCTTTTTATATTCTCTTTACCTGATCATTTAATTATTCATTCATGAATACTTAATGAGGGCCAGCGCCGTGGCTCACTAGGCTAATCCTCCGCCTGCAGCGCCGGCACCCCGGGTTCTAGTCCCAGTTGGGGCACCAGTTCTAGTCTCGGTTACTCCTCTTTCAATCCAGCTCTCTGCTGTGGCTCAGGAGGGCAGAGGAGGATGGCCCAAGTGCTTGGGTCCCTGCACTCGCATGGGAGACTGGGAGGAAGCACCTGGCTCCTACTTCAGATCGGTGCAGTGCCGGCCATAACGGCCATTAGGGGAGTGAACCAACGGAAGGAAGACCTTTCTCTCTGTCTTTCTCTGTCTCTCTCTCACTGTCTAACTCTGCTTGGAGAAAAAAAATACTTAATGAGTAAATACAAAGTGACAGGAACATTTCCAAGTACTAAGTAAATAAAATAGGCATTGGTCAGTGTGCTTACGCAATCACATTCTATTAGAATATACAGGTAAAAATATTTTTACAAAACTAAAATCATATTTGATAGTGACAAATAATATGGAGAAAAATATTAAAGAGAGAAGCAGAGAATTCTGGGAGGATATGGGTATGCAGTTTTAGATAGGGTGATCAGAGGACCACGTCTAAGTAAATAGTTAAATGAGGTATAAGGGAATTAACTTGTTTGTCATTCAACCCATCCTTCAGTGCTCCCATATTTTGCTTGTATTATAGGCATTCTTTTCTAACCCAGCAGCATCTAACTAGGTATGAATAATGAAAAGCAGCAATGGAGAATGACTACCCCTCAACCCTCCACAGCTTTCTCTTAGGCACTTCCTCCAGCAACTGGCTTTCCCTCTAATGATTACCCCTCATTAGTTGGACTAACTGTTGTTCTACTTTTTTCTATTTGACCCAAAACATTAGGATCTTATAACACTGCCTCCTTCCTGTGTCACTCCAGCATAGGGCTAGATGGTTTCCTAAATCCACAGACATTTAGTGTTCTCATCACCTGTATAAACAATTCCAAGTGTTCACTCCATATAAAAATTATTTTAAATATCTATTGAAACACCTAAAGACATTTATGAATATTTGGGTCCTGATTCCTATGGAAAGTAACAGCATAAGACTCATGGCCTTCTAGGTAAAGATAGACCATCCTGAACAAGGAAACACCAAATCTAACAATATGGGGAGAGCTTCCCAGTGTTCAAGACTCAGCAAAGAAGACATAGTGGCTGCCACTGAGAGAAGACATGAGTGCAGAAAAGGTTAAGTGAAGGTCAGAGAAAAGAGGGGAATGAGGATGAAGCAAATCGTCTAGAGTATGGCAGACCATATTCAGGACTTTTGCTTTTACTCTAAGAGGTAGGAATATTTTTTACATGATGAGTGAAATGATCTAATTTTTAATGTAATGAAACTATTCCTCCCTGGAAAGAATAGCAGAAGAAGTAGACAAGTTAAAAAATAATGAACTTTTTTATGATAAATGGTTGTGGCAGGAAAATAGCTTAGGTGGTTGAAGAAGTGATCAAATCATGGCTGCACTTTAAGCTCACAGAACTTGACAATAAACTGCATTTGCTAAATATAAAGGATATGTTACATTTCAAAAGTATACTATATATTTATTGGAGATGTAGGATATATGATAAGTTATATGAATATGAAATCAAGTGGAGGCAGGCGCCACGGCTCAATAGGCTAATCCTCTGCCTTGCGGCGCCGGCAGACCGGGTTCTAGTCCCGGTCGGGGTGCCGGATTCTGTCCCACTTGCCCCTCTTCCAGGCCAGCTCTCTGCTATGGCCTGGGAGTGCAGTGGAGGATGGCCCAAGTGCTCGGTCCCTGCACCCGCATGGGAGACCAGGAGAGGCACCTGGCTCCTGGCTTCGGGTCAGCACGGTGCACCGGCTGCAGCGGCCATTTGGCGGGTGAACCAACGGCAAAAGGAAGACCTTTCTCTCTGTCTCTCTCCTCTCTCTCACTGTCCACTCCGCCTGTCAAAAAAAAAAAAAAAAAAAAAAAAAGGAAAGCTAGTGGAGAGCTCTAATCAACAGATGTAAATTTAAAAATTATTACATATATTAGCATACTTCCAAAAATTTCATGTAAATTGAATTAAAAGAAAAATGTTGATGCCTTTTTTTTTTGAAATTCAAGCACGTTTTTTCATAATACAGATTTTTCATGAACTTTTGAAAACACCTTGTATGCATGGATCTGAGGATTGTTTGGCATCCAAATAAGCTTAGCTTTTAATTCCATGTTTCCACAAACTTTTTGAAGTACCCTCTGAAATAGAATTTTAAAATCTGTGAGTCTTAATGACACTATGATTTAAGTTTTTCCATTGTATATCTGTAGTGTTTGTAGTTAACTGAGCTTCTCAGTCAGTAAGAAATATATAATACATGTATTATATATTTACATTATAACATAATTTACATTATATTACATATCATTAACATAAATAATTAAAATAATTAACATAAAATAAATCATTGACATTATAATATAATTTGCATTATATAATGCATATTATTAACATAGAAAAGTTTTAATTGCCTTCAAACAAAACAATAGAACCTTATTTTTTTAATTTTTAAAATTATTTTATTTCACAAATAGAGATCTTCCATTGTTGGTTCATTCCTTAAATCCCCATAATGGTCATGGCTTGTCCAGGCTGATCCAGGGATTCAACTGAGGTCTCCCATGTGGGTGACAGAAAAACAATTACTCAAGTCATCACCACTGCCCCTCAATGTCTGCATTAGCCAGGAATCAAGCTAAAAATGTCTTTCTTAAGAATCATATATTTAAATATGTTTGCAATGGGGCCAGTGTTGTAGCACCATGGGTCAATCCACTGCTTTCAATGCCAGCATCCCATGTAAGTACTGGTTTGAGTGCAGGATGCTCCACTTCCATTCCAGGTTCCTGATTATGTGCCTGGGAAATCAGGAGAAGATGGTTCAAGTGCGTGGGCCCCTGCCACCCCTGTGGGAGATCCAGATGGAGTTCCTGGCTCCTGGCTTCAGTCTGGGGAGTGAATCAGCAGATGGAAGAGTCTCTCTCTCTCTCTCTCTCTCTCTCTCTCTCTCTGTGTTTGTGTGTGTGCGTGTGTTTGTCTGTGTGTGTGTTTACTCTGCCTTTCAAATAAATAAATCTTTAAAAAGTATGTTTATAGCATAGTCTCAGTAAGTAATTACAAATTTATTCCAAGTATTCTTGAAATTTTTAAAAAGAAATTATTTGTATCATTTAAGTCTGCTGTAAATCTAGCTCATACAAAGCCGAGGCATTATAAGATACTTGTGGTGGGGACCGGCACTGTGGCACAATAGTTTAATCCTCCATCTGCAGTGTCGGCATCCCATATGGGCACCAGTTCTAGCCCCGGCTGCTCCTCTTCCAATCCAGCTCTCTGCTGTGGCCTGGGAAAGCAGTAGAAGATGGCCCAAGTCCTTGGGCCCTGCACCCACATGAGAGACCAGGAAGAAGCACGTGGCTCCTGGCTCCGGATTGGCACAGATCGGCACAGTTCCAGCCGTTGTGGCCAATTGCAGAGTGAACCAATAGATGGAAGACCTTTCTGTTTATCCCTCTCACAGTCTGTAACTCTACCTCTCAAATGAATAAATAAAATTAAATGAAAAGATACTTGTGGTGTCTAACAGAACCCCTGGACAGTGCTACTGGGCAGCAACGCAGTCTGGGCTCCTCTCTGTCTCTTGCCTCAGAGTCTCTGTAAGTGTCTGATTTATTTTTCCCTAACATTGCAGGCCAGATTTTTTCACATGGCAGAGATGTATTTGCCAACAACTTTCTATCTTTATACCTTATGGATTCTGTGCTTCACAGAAAATACAGTTCTCAAAAAAAAAGGGGGGGGGAGTGCCAGAAAAAATGTATAATTAGCACAGGTTTCAAAGTCAATTTAACAGTATCTCAAGGAAATGTATCTTTATTGCTTCATTCTTTGTCTAAATATATATTCAACATGAAATTATTTCTCATTTTAATCATATGATAAAATGACAGTTTTCTTAGTTTTCTTTTTATCTAATTTTTAAATAATTCTTTGTGCTTTATACTAAACCTCACAAAGAAACTTAAAATTGATGTAAGTCTCTATTTGAAGTATTTTTCATCAGTATATAATAAGAGCAGGTAGCATCAATGACATTTAGAAGATACATATCCACTTTTCAAGAGGATTTATCTCTAAATGCTCTATGTCACATTTTAGGATTGTTTGCATGAATACAGAAACAAAATGACCTTGAAGATATGGATCATGCTGAAGTTACTAGAGTAGGATGAGGATGAATTATTCAATACTGCATGTGAAAATAGACTGTAAAATAGGAAAGCAATCCATTTCTGCCATTCATTTACTTAACAGGCATTGATTGAGTTGTCTTTTTGTTCAGAGGAGAGCTCGTCTGGACAAAGAGGAAATCAACTGAAACAGAAAATTTGTGTAATTCTAAATATTACAAAGAAAATAAGATGTTAAGTTTATTAATCAATATAATATATCCAGAATCAGTTCCAACACTGTAACCATATAATCCAATTCCATCATCCATCAGGACAGCTAATACAGAAAGCAAACTTGACCTTCCTCCCACTCTTGCCTTGCTGGCTATGCTCCACACAGAATTCAGAACCGTCGTTTGAAATAGAAATTAGATCAAGAGATCAAGCCACTCTTGCGCTCTCAGCCCTCTGATATTTTTCTTCACCCTTAAAGTAAAACACTGGTCATCTAGGCATACACCATCTGGTCCCAGCTTACTCTCAGAATCATCCCCAATTCTCTTATCACTCTCTCTCACTTACTCTGATCCTTCACTTGGCTGTTTGCTACCTATGACTATATGAACCACATGTTGTTTATCACATGAAGACAGGCTTGAAATTCTCTTCCTCATCATATCCACATGAGTCTCTGTTCATTGCCAGCTTTCCAGAGAGCTCATTCTAGATCATCACACTGTGTCACTTGCTATTTTAATTATCTTCATAACATTTACCACTAACTGGGGATATTGGATATATTAATTTGTTCAATATTTTCCTCCACAAATTATATGTAAGTTCCTTTGGAGGGGATATTTTGCCTGTTTGTTGACATAAGCATACATGGCATGCAGATGATATTCAGTAAATTCTTTAATTTATTACTGTATTAATTGCATGCACACATACTGTCATGTAAACGGGTGGGAATCTAGCTACACCACTTGCTAGCTCTGACACCTCAGGCAAGTAAACCTTGAGTAGCAAAATGATTACAACAATAATAATAACTTACTTCATATCAAAGTACTTATCACATTGCCTGGCACATTTAAATAGCTATTTTTAAGTTTGCTTATAGTATTTTAGTTTTAATCATATGTTCTGCACATTTCGAAACTGTGTTGTTGCATTCATGTAAGGTAAAATGTATATATGCTTGTTATCATTATTGGGTATCTGGCAGTAAAAATGGGATTTTAAGAAAAGGCAAAAGTCTTTATTACACTTAAATATTTACATGTGAAGTTATCACAAAATAACTATTTTCCCAAATAGATTTATTATTTTCTTAAAAGTAATTATTCAAATCCTCACTAAATTGTAGTACAAGTCAAAAATAACTTCTTTATAGTTTCAGTTTTACTTCAATTTGATTTTTTATACTTCTCTCCAATTACATAAATCTTCTGTAATCTTTTATTTTCAAAGATAAGAGAAATAAATATACTATGTATGATATCCTTTAAAAAAAGTTGTTGTTCTTTGGAATAATATTAACCATGGATGTCAAAGATCTCCGATGAAAATTACAAAATATTAAAGAAATAGAAGACACACGTAAGAATGAAAAAATCTTGTATGTGCATAGATTAGAAGAATCAACATCCTCAAAATGCACATACTACTGAAAACAAGTTACAGATTCAACGCGATACCAATCAACATACTAGGGACATAGGTTTCAGAAAAAATTGTATCTCCACACATAGAAGTATGAAGCAAAACCCCTACCTTAGACTTTACACAAAAATCCACTCAAAACGGATCAAAGGCCTAAATCTATGACCCAATACCATCAAATTATTAAAGAACAGTGGGGAAACTCTGCAAGACATTGGCATAGACAAAGACTTCTTGCAAGACCACAGAAGCACAGGCAATCAAAGCCCAAATTGACAAATGGGATTACATCAAATTGAGAAATTTCTGCACTACAAAGAGCAAACAAACAAATTATTCCGTATAGGGAAGAGGCAACTGACAGAATGGGAGAAATTATTTGCCCACTATGCAATGCTTAAAGAATTAATATCCAGAATATATAAAGAGCCCAAGAAACTCAAAAACAACAAACAAGCAACTCTGTTAAGAAATGTACACAGGCTTTAACAGACATTTTTCAACAGAGGAAATAAAAATGATCAACAGAAAGATGAAAAAAGTGTTCAGGATCACTAGCCCTCAGGGAAATGCAAATTAAAACCACAATGATGTTTTACCTCACCCCCATTAGAATGGCTTTCATACAGAAAACAACAAGCAACAAATGCTGGTGAGGATGTGGGAAAAAGTATCCTAATCCGCTGTTGGTGGGAATGTAAACTGGTAAAGCCTCTATGGAAGACAGGATGGAGATACCTCAGAAATCTGAATATAGATCTACCATATGAACCAGCCATCCCACTCCTGGGAATTTACTGAAGGGAAATGAAATTAGCATGTAAAAGAGTGACCTGTACCCCCATGTTTATTGGAGCTCAATTCATAGTAACTAAGATATGGAATCAACCCAGATGCCCACCAACTTAAGAGTGGATAAAGAACTAATGGGATGTATACAATATGGAATACTACACAATGTTAAAAAAAAAAAAGAAATCCTGTCATTTGCAATGAAATGGATGTGACTGGAAAACATTATACTTAGTGAAATAAGCCAGTCCCAAAAGGACAAATACCATATGTTTTCCCTGATCTATGGTAACTAATGGAGTACCTAAAAGGTAATCTATTGAAGTGAAATTGACAGTTTGACATGTATTGACTGAAAAGCCCTTGTCTCAACTTTTGAGGAACAGTTTTTGGATTTTTTTTTTCAAACTATTTGTTGAAATTTAGTATATATGGTTAATCGTATTGTATAAAGTTAATTGAAAATAGATCTTAATAAAAAATAAGATATTTGTCCCTTTGGGATTGGCTTACTTCACTCAGCATGATGTGTTCCAGATTCCTCCATTTTGTTGCAAATGACCAGATTTCATTTTTTTTACTGCTGCATAGTATTCTATAGAGTACATATCCCATAATTTCTTTATCCAGTCTACTGTTGATGGGCATTTAGGCTGATTCCAGATCTTAGCTATTGTGAATTGAGCTGCAATAAACATTAAGGTGCAGACAGCTTTTTTATTTGCCAATTTAATTTCCTTTGGGTAAATTCCAAGAAGTGGGATGGCTGGGTTGTATAGTAGGGTTAAATTCAGGTTTCTGAGGAATTTCCAGACTGTCTTCCATAGTGGCTTTACCAGTTCGCATTCCCACCAACAGTGGGTTAGTGTCCCTTTTTCCCCACATCCTCGCCAGCATCTGTTGTTGGTAGATTTCTGTATGTGAGCCATTCAAACCAGGGTGAGGTGAAACCTCATTGTGGTTTTGATTTGCATTTCCCTGATTGCTACTACCTGAACATTTTTTGATGTGTCTATTGGCCATTTGGATTTCCCCTTTTGAAAAATATCTATTTGACCTTGTCTAAATAGGATCGGAGTTGGCAAACTCAAAAGGCTTCCATAGCTGTGAGGGTTCTGGATGAGGGAAGGATAAATAGCTAAAGCACAGAGAACTTTTAGGCTAATGAAATTGTTTTATGAGGTACTAGAAATAATTGTGTTTTTCAAAACCTTTAGACTATAAAATACCAAGAGTGAGTCCTCCTATAAACCATATGAGTTATATTGATGTGCCAGTGTAGGCTTCTTAATTTTAATTTTAATAAATGAACCACTCTGTTGGGTCTTGTTGACAATGGGAGAGGCAATCTAAGTGTCAGGGCAGGGAATATATGAGAAATCTCTGCATCTTCTCTTTGGTTTTATTGTAAGCCTAAACTACTTCAAAAAGAGTTTATTTAAAATGAGCCTCCAAGGTAATAAAATAAAATCCTGCAAAAAAAAAAAAAAAAAAAAACTCTTTAGTTAAAATGAAATCTCTGATCCTAAAAACAATTCAGTGAATTCATGGAAAAACAATGATCATCGATGAATGTCATCTGTTTCTTTTGGGAGATCAAGCAGAAAAAAATACAAAGAATTAAATTACATAAGAAAACAAGTATTTTCAGGTAGGAATTCATGATACATCCTTGAAACAGCAAAGCCTTTTGTAGTAGGGCAAATTTCTTAAGCAATAGAGGATATGTAGAGGTCATATGAAAAATTTATATAAATACAGCTACATAAACCATAGTAATTTATGTGTAATAAAATAATAAACATAAAAGATAAGTGTCAAACAGAAAATGCAACATATTCATTCATATAAAAGGAAAAAAATTACCTGATGCACAAAGTGATTCTAAAAACTGCAAAAGAATGAAAAATGACCTAATAGAAAGTTGAGCAAGGTACAGTAATAGGCAATTCAACTCCTTATTATTCTGGAAAATGCAAATTAAAATAAGAATAAGAAACTATTTGTATCCTTCAGACTGAAAAACATGAAAAGATTTCTTAGCATCTAATAAAGGAAAGGGTTGAGAAAATGAATGCTGTCACATGTTATTAGTGGAAATATAAAGAATGTCATCCTTTGAGGAATATAATCTAAAAGTACCTATCAAAATTGAAAAGTCATATAGCTATTAACCCAGGAACCTTAGTCATTTATTTTGTTTGCTTCTCTTTACTGCATCTTTGTGTTGTAGCTAACGGCTCCCAATTTGGCTAGTCTTCCTACATCTGTGCTTCCAACTTTGCAGACATCAGGGGAACACATTGGCTAAGAAAGTTGGACTTTGTTTAGGGCCTAAACAATGTACATGGTTTGGGTTACATAGGTGGTGTTACCAGCACTGTTACAGCCAGCTAGGTGATTTTGTACAGCAGCGTTCAGTTGCTTCAGTTCAGAAGAGAAGGCAGAATTTACATAGTGTGTGATTTAGTTTAGCTTTCTCAAGTGAAAATGACAGAAGAAAAAAGGCAAGTGTTAATAGCAATGGCAAAAAAAAAAAAATTCAAATTCAAAGACAAGGCATAGCATGCTAGTCATAGTCACAGGAATCTAATGGGTAAGAGTGTTCTTGAATAATGAGTGAAGAGTTAGATCTACAAACAATGGATATTGTTGACCAGGTAAAATATAAGAATAATGGAGCATCAGATAGGGAGGAATTTCTGTGTTAGTTATTCCATAATTGCTTGGTGTCGATGAAAAAGTCTGAGTTTTCCGTGGATAATCTGTCCTAGTAATGTGGCCTGCAGGCCTTAGCACCTCACCAGAAAGGGGTTTGAAGAACAAAACATTTTCAGTTTCTTATGAAAGCTCTCCAATACAATTTATATAAAAATGAGTTAAAATAAAGAAAAAAACTGTCCTGGAGGGGGTGGCATAGTGTGGGTGAAAAGGTAAGTAGAAGAGAGAACGTCAAGAAACCATTTTGTTAAAATAGCTCTGCAAATGCATGCTGTCATTCGCCTCCACCTTGAACGTTTATTTAAGCATGTTCCTCCTACTTTCCTTATGACAGAGTGAGGAACGCGCACACACTTAAGGGTACTTTTGTTGATTCTCACCAAGAAACCTCAGGCAGGCACTTTCTGACATTGAACCTGGTCCCCTCACCCATTTTGATGCAGAAGGATGAATAGCTGTGCAGATGCAGAGCCCAGAAGCAGAGCTCATTCTGTTAAAAGAGCCCCTTTCATTATCTTTGATATGAAATTTGCTACCCTTCCCCACCTTCAGAATACTGCCAATATTTTTATATTTTAGTATATAAAATTCCATTAACATTTTAATTTTTAGTGAAGGATTATAATGTCAATTCCCAAACATTTTATCTCAAATGCTTTTCATTCTTGAGATAATAAGATACTGCATCTCTTATCTCTTCTGTTTTACCTTAAATATGCAAATTCATATTCTTTGAGCATTCATTTCAGACTTATTCCCATTCGTGTTCTTAACATTTCAAGTTGAAAGCTAAAGGTAGGATGTTCCCAAATTCATAATCCCCTAGGGATCTTTTGTTCTTGCCTGCAGTCTGATAAAGTAGCAATATGATTTTCAATCTAATTTCTTTTTCTAAAAGTTTTTCTAAGTGGATGTAATATTAATTTAAAGTTTCTTCATAGATTTTTGTCCTAAATAAATCATTGAAAACTGCATGGGTTTTTACTACCAACTGACCTCCTCCTGAGAAAACAAAAGTATCATGACTCTACTCTCCATTTCTATTGCAACAGGCTGAGAAAGATTCATGTTTAAGATTCAAAGACCATGTATGAATTAGAAATGCATATGTTTAATAGAGCCCAGCGGTGAGATGCTTCATCTGTTGCTTTTGTGTATACTTTCACCATATACTCATTTTATAGAAAGAAGCCATTAAAAACTAATATCCAGAAGAAATTTTTCACCTAGGATCTACTTAATATGGCTAAAATTTTGGAAATGCCAACAAAAAAAAAATCAAAAAACTGGTATACTAAACTGAACTAACATCTTTAATATTGTTTGCATATGTATACAATTTTATTAACCTATTAAGAAACAGATATAATGGGGAAATTGAGAGTTAGAATTTGATGTGTTAAATGCAAGGTTAATGGAAATTAAAAAATGAATGTGCAAAACTTTTCAGACTATTACTCTTTTTGTCCAGTTATTTCTTTAAACTACTCACAGATGTTATTCTTTATAACATGATTAAACATTCAATGAACTATAGTGAAAAAATATACACACACCTAATTGTTTTTTATTTTCTTTTTCATTATATCTATGCTTATACCATTGAAAACTCACACATAGTAGCCAGTGCTGTGGCATGGCGGGTAAAGCTGCTGCATGTGGTGCCAACATCTCAAATGGCCACTGGATCAAGACCCGGCTATTCCACTTCTGATCCAGATCTTTGCTATGGCCTGGGGAAGCAGTGGAAGATGGCCCAGGTGCTTGGGCCACTGCACCCGTGTGGGAGACCTAGAAGAACTTCCTGGCTCCTGGCTTTGGGTCAGCCCAACTCTGGAGACGGCAACCATTTGGGGAGTGAACCAGTCAATGTAAGATCTCTCTCTCTCTGCATCTGCCTCTGCCTCTCTGTAACTCTGCCTTTCAAATAAAATAAATAAATCTTTAAAAAAAAAACACATATATGACTTATGTCATTGTTCCATAATGTATCAATCTAAACATTCTTCTATTTTTTTCGGCTGTGATGTTTCATACTAAAAAAGGGTAACACTCTCAAAATATCAACAATTGGTATGAAAAGAAAGGATTGCATATTCTACAAAGGCAAAAATAAAGATGCAGCAGATGAAATTTAACTTCATGCTTTTATCTACTCAGTGACTAAAATGGGATAATAGAATTTAAGAAGAAAAGACTTATCTTGGTGTCTTAATTAATTGAGTATTGTCTTACAGTTCATTTCATAAGGTTTGTGAAAAATGCTTTCTCTTGTAACTTAAAGTACATTTTTTATAATTAGCATTTAGTTGTATTGCTGAATTAAAATCAGTTTCTTTATGTTTTCCAGCACCAATTTTCAGTGTGGCAAAAAAAAAAGGGTCTTGTGTGCTCAAATCTGCAGATTTGTTATCATGCTGTGCTAACTTACAGAAATCCTGTCATCATTTTACCCATAGAAAATTAATTTAATTTCTTCTAAATCTGATATTTTTATTCATGCATCCAAATTCTATCTGTATTCAGATGACAAAAATAGATATTTTATGTTGATAGGCTGAAGGTTATTAATTGAAAATAATTAATTTTCTGAGATACAAAGGCAATCTCTTTTGAATCATTTTTCAGTACACTGAATAACTACAAAAATTTTCTTCAAAAATAATAAAATAAGTCATTTTAAAACCTTTCTTCTATTCACTAACAAAATTTCCATCTTGAATTATTTAAATATAGGTATTTCATCTTGGTTTCCTTCCATAATTCTACACTGATATATACTACAAGATATTTTTTAAAATCAGTATTCAACATTTTTTAATTTATTCATAAAAACCAGAAAACCTGATAAATTAAGAATACTTACTTTTACTATTTTTGAATAATATTTTCTTTATTTACAAGTTAGAATCAAAAAAGAAAGTCCAGGGGACCAAATCGGGAGATGACTGAAACTCCCAGGGCCCCAAATGGTGTGAAAGGAAAAAGAAAAAACAGATTAAAAAAAAAAAAACTCAATGTAAAAAAAAAAGCACTCCCCCTTATTCCCTCCTCATGGAGGCTGAGGGGCATCATGGCCATAATCCCTCAGCTTTACCTAGCTTAAAATAAATTAGAACAACCAACTTCACAACATGGCTCTTAGAAGTGGACAGGGCAGCCATGGTCTCAGTTAATCCCTAATAGGACTGTTGCCCACCCCATTCTGTATCCCTGCCCTATCCCAGTAATTCTGAACAGGGAGACTCTGTACCGCTGAGGTCACTGCCAATGGGGCTGGGAGTTTAACAGTATGTTGTCCATCCTCCTCCTTCAGTAAATGTCCTTGCAATCCTCCCGACTGCAGCGCCAGCTCTCAACAGAGTGGGGAGGGAAGGTGAGACCAAGTGTCACACCAAGGGTAAGGGGTGGGATGAGGTGGTTTAGGGGTCTGGTCCTGTTGAGATATTAACCAAGTCATCTGCCGAACATTTTTTGAAAATATTTATTTTATTTATTTGAAAGACAGAGCCCCAGAGAGAGGTAGAGACAGAGAGAGGTCCTCCATCCGCTGGTTTACTCCCCAGATGGCCGCAACAGCCAGAGCTGTGCCTATCTGAAGCCAAGAGCTTCTGGGTCTCCCACATGGGTGCAGGGGCCCAAGCACTCGGGCCATCTTCCACTGCTTTCCCAGGCCAGAACAGAAAGCTGGATTGGAAGTGGAGCATCCAGGGTAGAACTGGCGCCCAACGTGGGATGCCAGCACTTTAGGCCAATATATTAACCCGCTGCGCCACAGCGCTGGCGTGCCTAACATTTTAACTCAGGAGTGACAAAATTTTAAAAATTTTCAGATAAATATGCCAGTCTTTTAGCATTTAAAATCCCTACAATATCAAGATACCAGGGTTATTAATTGTTCAGTTTTTGTCAACATCCCTCTGAGAGATGTACAAAATTAGTATGATAATAACTTCCCTAAGATTTTAAATTTTGATTGAGGAAATGAGAAAAACAAAATATTAACTCAATAATTTGCTTCATTGAATCATGGCCTGAATATCTGTCTTTGTCTACTAAATCTGCTAGGGCAAAATATGACACAATGCCAGCTTAAAATCACAAATTTATTTTTCATGGTCTTGTTGGCTGGATCAGATCAAGTTGCTAGCAAGAAAACTCTCATTCTGAGGGTTTTTCTCTTGGTGTGTCAGCAGCTCTTGAGTGCTGTGTGCCCACATGGATTGGTGTGCATATGGATTGTAAACTCTGATACCAGTTTCTCTTCCACTAAGGTCACCAGTTCTACAAAATTACAACCCTACCCTTTGATCTTATTTAACCTTAATTATACCTTTAAAGAGCATTTCTTCAATAAAATCACAGAGAACATTTCATGTATAGTAGTGTATTTTAGGCCAACATTGTTATACACAAAAACTACACTGTTTTCCCACATTTTAAATTTGATATCAGAATTAAAATATTTAGATATATATATGTGTGTATATATATATATATCCTGTCAATTAAAATTATTACATAGTTTTTAAAATATATTTGTCCTTGGCCCTGTGGCATAATGGGTAAAGCTGCAGTTTGCATTGCCAGCATCCCATATGAGTGTTGGTTGTGCTGGTTCGAGTCACGGCTGCTCCATTTCCAATCCAGCTCTCGGCTATGGCCTGGGAAAGCAGAAGATGGCCCATGTCCTTGGGCCCCTGCGCCTGCATTGGAGACTGGAGGAAGCTCCTAGCTCTGGATTGGCGCATCTCTGAAGGCAAATTGGAGAGTGAAGACCTCTCCCTCTCCCTCTCCCTCTCCCTCTCCCTCTCCCTCTCCCTCTCCCTCTCCCTCTCCCTGGCTCTCCTTTTCTCTATGCATAACTCTAATTTTCAAATATATATATAAATTTTAAAAGATTTATTTGAAATACAGAGAGACAGAAAGAAAGACAGCAAGATAAAGAAATGGATCGCTCATCAACTGGTTCACTTCATAAATGCTGGCAACAGCTAGGACTAGGCCAAGCTAAAGCCAGGAGCCTGAAATTCCATCCTGGTTTTTCCTGTGGGTGATGGATGTCTATGCTTTTGGGTCAGATTGAAAATGGAGCATCTAGGACTTGAACAGGAACTATAATATGGTTTGGAAGTATCACAGGTGGTGATTAACTAGCTGTGCCACAATGCCAGTCCTCTTAAGTTTACTTTTTAACTTAGAATAACATGTAATATTTGGACATTTTAAAGACGTACAATATAATATAAGCATGCCATGAAATTAGTCTTTCCATTTCCTTTTTTATTTGTATTTGGAGTCTACCAGCTACTCTGTTCCTGGTTTTTTCGGTTTTTGTTTTGTTTTTGTCTTTTAACATTTATGCCAATATACTCATATTATTTAAACATCCTAAAAAGATCATTGCTTTTTAATTCACTGAATTTTAATAGTAGTAACATATACACAGCTGAAAGAGGACAGTGTGATGGGAAGGAGACGAGAAAAGGCAGACTCTAAATATTATTTGAATTTTTAAGAATCTAACATTTGGTCTCCCCTTTTTAGTAAACTTTGTATTATGCTAGTTTTTATCCCCCCTATATATTAGATCTGCCCATTTGACTTTGGGAAATATATCATTGTTCATTGCTTTTCATAACCCATTTATGTTTTTTTAAATCCTTAATGGTGATCCCTCTTTTATTCCCTTGACTCATTCAGATTTCACTCATTTAAAAGGTTCAGATACTTTTATGAAAGGAATTACGTCACCCCAAAATTCATTCATGAAGTCCCACATGTGACCATGCTTGCACAGCAACTGTCAGGCCCTGAAAAGCAGTCATTTCTGAGATTTATACCCCAGGGAAACATGGAGAACGCAGATAAGTGCTTCAGCTTACCTTGCTCTATGAGAGCCAGAAACAGAGCCCAGATTCTCCTAGCCAGTTATTCCTTATCACGAGATGTTGCATTTCCAGCAAGTTGTATTTTTAGTAGCTATATGAAAGAAAAGTAGAGGAGAAAACGGGATTGGTGCTGGGCCACTGTGGTAACCGTCCTGCAGAGTACTGATTGGGTAAATAAAATAAGACCTAATTAAATAATCTCTACAGGAGAATCACTTCCTACTTAATGAAGCATAAACTGAAAGTGAAGGGAAGAAAAGTTAAGCAAATAGTAACCAAAAGGCAGTAGGGATAGGTATAGTTAGATCAGACAGAAAGGATTTTAGATCTAAGGCTATAATAGAGGCAAGGAAGGCCATTATATGATGATAAATAGGTCAGTTAATCAAGAAGACATAACAATTGTAAATATATAAAGTGACTTTGAAAAGTTCATAGAAAAATAAAATTAAAAGATTATTTTGGTGCAAAAATTTTTAAATAGTTTTTTCATAATACACATCATACATGAACATTTTAAGACTTCGCATATAGAGACTCAATTTCAGTGTGCCTAAATATTTGAAACAATAGTCACTGATCAGAAGGGAGAAATATGCAAGAATAATATTAAGAGACCTCAGTGCTTTCTACAATGGGCCAAACATTCTGACAGAAAATCAAAACAGTGGACTTGAAGTATACTTTACACCAAATGGACTTAACTCACAGAGAACACTCCATCCAATGCCAGTGTTGTGCATGTTATAATCAAGCATACATCAGACATGTCCCAGGATAGGTCATATGATAGAGCACAATCAAAACTTCAGAAATTTGAGAACTGAAATCATAGTAAGCATCTGTTCTTAACATATTATGAAACAAAATAGCAGAAAGAATACTGGAAAAGCCATATATGTGTCAAAATTTAAAAACTATTCATAAGCAGAGGGCCAAGAAGAAAAAAATCAACAAATATCTTAAGACAAATGCAAATTGAAACACGGAGTACCAACATTTATGGGATGCAGTGAAAGCAGTACTAAGAAGGAATATTTTAGTAATAAATATCTCCATGAAAAAAAAAGGAAAAAAAATCTATAAAAGTAAACTAATTTTACAACTCAAGGAACCAGATAAACAAAAGTACAAAGTTAATACAGGGAAGGAAAAAATAAAGCAAAATCAGAAATAAATAAAAGAGAATATCAACAAAGTTAAGAAGAAAAAAAACCTTTATTTAAGAAAATGAGAGAGATGATTCAAATAAATAAGATTGCAAGTGAGAAGAGACATTACAACACATACTATAGAAAAAAAAAAGCATGATGAGACTATGAAAAATAATTATAATCCAACATTATACTCTGGAATAATTGAGAATAAATGAATAAATAGAAAATCTCAACAGATCAAAAACAAGAAGACACTGAATTTGTATTCAAAATCTCCCATCAAGAAAAAAAAAAATCTTGGGAGAGCACACATTATGGTGCAGTGGGTTAAGCCACTGCTTGCACTCTTTGGGATGCCTGGATTCTAAATGAAAGTGATGGTTATAGTTTCAGCTCCTGTATTTCCAATCCATCTTTCTGCAAACATGTTCTGGGAGGCAGCAGGTGACTCAAGTACTTGGATCCCTGTTACCCACATGAGAGACCCGAATGGAAACCTAGCTCCTGGCTTCATCATGGCCCAGACTTGGGTATTTCAGGTATTTGGAGAGTGAAGCAGCAGATGGAAGATCTCGCTCCCCAGTCCCACTGTGTGTGTGCGTGTGTGTCTTTAACTTCAAAAATATAAAAATGATAAGCATTTTTAAAATGTGTGGGATTTGATGTCTACTTCTCATTTCCACCAAACATTTAAAGATTAATTCCTAGACTTTTAAATCTTCCAAAGTATTGAAGAGAGGGTAAAACATCAAAACTCATTTTATACAGCTGGCATTACTGCAATAATAAAGACAGACAAGAACACTACAAAAAAGAAAATCACAGGCCAAAATCCCTGATGAATATAAATGTAAATATCCTCAACACAATACTAACACACCAAATTCCACAGCTCCAGATAGAATCAGCCTAAGTGCCTGTAAATACATAAGCAGGAATACCATTGTGCCTTGAAAAGTAGGAAATTTTGTCATTTGTGACAATATGGATGAACCTGGGGTAACCTTATATTAAATGAAAGAAGGTAAGTGTAGAAAGAAATACTTCATGATCTTACTTACATATAGCATCTAAAAAAGTCAAATTGATAGAAATAGATATTAAATTTTTGCCAAGAGGCTGACAATGAGAGAAGAAAGACAGATGTTTGTAGAGGGTCAAAGTTCAAGTTAGTATGAATGAATTCTGGAGAAAGAAAACTTCAAAGAGAGCATGAACCTGGTCTCTTCATTTTAAAAATTATATCCAAAAATAAGTCCCCAGAAAAGAAAAGTAGAAACCATCTACTTTGAAACTGTGTAATATGTGTAACTCCTATATTGAAAAAAACAGGAAGTGTTGCGAATTATGATGAATACTGATGTCACTGATTAGGTAAATTCAATCAGAAGTTATTTTAAGTATTCTAAAATCAGTCTTAATGCTTTTATCCATAAACTTTTTTTAAAGAGTTATTTATTTATTTGAGAGGCATAGTTAGAGAGAGAGGGAGAGACAGAGGAGAGAGACCATCTGCTAGTTCACTCCCCAAATGGCTGCAACAACCAGGGCTGGGCCAGGCTGAAGTCAGGAGCCAGAATCTTCTTCAAGAGGGGTTTATCATTGATTTCTTTCTGCTCTCCAATAAAATACATAAGCCACCAAATTATAGTTTGAGCATTTCAATCTAAGTCTGTGATTATTATTAAGAATGTATTCTGGTGATAAATAAACTTTAATGTACCAACCACCAACACAAGTTTACCATTTCTTGTGCGCTACTGTGGCCTGATTTTACAGGAAGATTTTCAATCTGCTCTGGCAACACTTAACATGTGCAAGAAACTAAGCTCAAGGCAAAAACGTTGTTTGAATGCATGTTTCTGAAACAGCAGCTGGTGTCAGTTCTAAAACGTAGCTCAGTATCAAAGGAATAAGATTAAGTGGAGCCCCAGTGAGGCTGCTACATATGTTGATTACTAGCTGTCATGGGTCCAAACTTCAGTACTTCTTACTGCTTCCTGTCCTTAAAAAGATTCACTAGTTTGAGGCAGAATGTGAATTTTTATTTTGTGTTACTTTTATTTTGGTAACAAAGTTTGCTCTAATTGGATCTTTATTCAATATGGTGATTTCTCAGCTCTTCAGAAAAATAACCTTTTGTAATATTAAATGTGTAATAGTTCAATACTATGAGCACTTTGGCTACCTTTTCCTGGGACAACTTTTTGGGTGACCTATGTACTACCCTTCTGGGAATTCAACTTGTATCTGTACAATATCTTTAAATCCCATTAAGAGTCTGAAACCATGTGTTTTGTCTCTGAAGGTTTGGTTTTTTGTTTTGGTTTGGTTTAAGATTTATTTGAAGGGGACAGTGAGAGTGAGATAGAGGGAACGGGGAAGGAGGGAGAAAGTGAGGGAACGAGCAAGCACTTCTATCCACTGGTTCACACCCCAAACTGTGGCAACAATTGGGGATGATCCAGGTTGAAGCCACCTGTGCAACATGAGACCAAGCCCTGGGGCCATCCTTTGCTGCTTTCCCAGGCACATAACCAAAGCTGGATCAAAAGTGCAGCAATCAGGACTAGAACTGGCACTCTGATAAGGGATACTAGGTGTGCAGGCAGCAGCTTAATCCCCTGAAGGACAATGTTAGTCCCAGAAGTTTTTTTTTAAATGTCTAGTTACAATCTAAATATTAGTAAAAAGAAAACACTGGTGCCTTACCTATATAGTTATTAAAAATAATTTTACATTTTTGATGCTATATTATCAGAACATGAAGCCTAAAAGCTTATGGAAAGATCTAATGCCATAATATTTAATGAGGGGATCATTGATATTAGCCCAACAGTATACGTGAAGTTACCTTCTACCTCTCTTCTTTTCCCTGTCTATAGACAGGAGTGGGAAGGGTCTTTTATTATTGTTAACACCTAAACCATATCTATACCATTTAAATTGCTCTTTTACAGTTGTTGGATGACTATCTTTTCATATTTTTAAGTGATTGATTTATTTGAAAGGGAGAGTTATAGAAAGAAAGGGAGAGAGTTAGAGAGAGAGAGAGAATCTTCATTTTGCTCTTTCATTCATCCAATGACTGCAACAGCTGGGACTGGTGAAGGCCAAAGCCAGAAGCCTGGGATCCCATCAAGGTTTCCCACATAGGTGGCAGAGGATCAAGTACTTGGGACATTTTCCACTGTTTTTTCAGGCATATTCACAGGGAGCTGGATAAGAAGTGGAGCAGCCAAGAATTGAACTGGTGCTCAAATAAGATGCTGGCCTCATAGGCAGTTGCTTAACCCACCCATGCTGGTCCCTGAATGACGATCTTTCTCAGCTAATTTGCCTTGTCTTATATCCTGAGAACAGAGCTGAATTCATATCATATAGATCAATAATTTTGTTATATATTTGCTATGCTATTCACAAACTTCTATATACTACCCTACAAATGAGCCTAGATATTATTACTAAGGAAATATAATAGACTATGCTTCATGCTGTGTATTTCTATTTTTGGTTTATAAACAAAAATACACTAGGACTAGGATAAACCACGGAGGTTTTATAAAATTGCATTCTAAAAGGTTATATATTTTCATGTATATACATAATATACATACATATTATGATACATACTCATATGACATCTGTATATATTAATTGAAAGCATTGCATCTAAAACTTCTCATTTTTATTTACTAAAGGAGAATCCTAATGTCTAAAAGGAAATTTTCTTTTTTTTTTCTTTTTTTTTTTTACAGGCAGAGTGGACAGTGAGAGAGACAGAGAGAAAGGTCTTCCTTTTCTGTTGGTTCACCCCCCAATAGCCACCGTGGGCCAGCGCGCTGCAGCCAGCGCACCGCGCTGATCCGATGGCAGGAGCCAGGTGCCTCTCCTGGTCTCCCGTGCAGGTGCAGGGTCCAAGGACCTGGGCCATCCTCCACTGCACTCCCGGGCCACAGCAAAGAGCTGGACTGGAAGAGGGGCAACCGGGACAGAATCTGGCGCCCTGACCGGGACTAGAACCCGGTGTGCCAGCGCCGCAGGCAGAGGATTAGCCTATTGAGCCACAGTGCTGGCCTAAAAGGAAATTTTCATTGGTATTCATATTTCCTGAAACTAAAGTGTGAAAACAGGCCAATCATGCTCTAACGAGTTTTTCCTCATTTATCTCAGGAATTATTACTTTAATAAGAATCATGTATATAGTTATGCTGTCAACAATAAAGCCAGAAAACATTTTTACAACTCTTATGGCTACAAGTACTAGATAATAAATAAGCTAACAAAGATCACTTTATTCAATAAATTATGGAATACAAATAGGCTAACTCTTTGAATTTAGGCTACAGAAGGATAGAGAACAGGATATGTTGCCATAAAAATAAATAAACACTGGGGCCGGCACTGTGGCATAGCAGGTAAAGCCGCCACCTGCAGTGCTAGCATCCCATATGGGTACCAGTTTGAGTCCCACCTGCCCCATTTCCGATCCAGCTCTCTGCTATGGCCTGGGAAAGCAGTAGAAGATGGCTCAAGTCCTTGGGCCCCTGCACCAGCATGGGAGAGTTGGAAGAAGCTCCTGGCTCCTGGCTTCAGATTGGCACAGATCCAGCCATTGCGACCATCTGGGAGGTGAAACAGCAGATGGTAGACATGTCTCTCTGCTCTGCCTTTTTATAACTCTGCCTTTCAAATAAATAAATAAATCTTTAAAAAAATCATAAATGTAAAAATGCTACATCTCATACTAACATAGGCCATCATAATTAAATATTGTCAGTCATATAAATGGCATTTTACAAATAACCTACATCTATCCAAACTGAAGCGCATATATATATATATATATGTATATATATATATATATATATGAAAATATAGTGTTCATTTCAGGACATCTAATTTTCTTTAAATTTTATTTTGATAGACTGACCCCCAACCTTCCCTTTCCATATATTCCAGGTACCCAATTCATATATCAATTACTAATAACTCTTTAAAATGTATTAAAATGGATGTTGGCATTGTGGCACAGTGGGTCCCTACTACTCTACTTCAGATCTAGCTTCCTGATAATGAGCCTGGGAAAGCAGAACATGACCCAAGTACTTGAACCCCTGCCAACCATATGGCAGACCCAGATGGAATTAGAGAGTGAATGGAAGTGAATGAAAGACAGAAGATAGATTTATCGATATGTGTGTGTATGTATCCTTACCTTTCCTTCTGTAATTTGGCCGTTCAAAAAAAAATGTCTTAATAGGGTATTTATGCCATGTTCAAAGGACAGTAAACAAATTATTTTCCTAGTTTCATTTTAAAAACATTTTATGTGTAACTCTACCACCTCAATTCAAATTGTATATTTTTATTAAATTTTTATTCAATTAGACTCAGTCAGTAGTGGTTAGAAAATCAGCCTCAAAAGTACATTTATAGGGACAGAGGCAGGGGGCATGGGTAGGCATTTGGTATAGCAGTTAAGTGCCACTTGGGATGCTTGTGTCTCGAATGAGAGTGCATGGCCCTATTTTCAGCTTTGGTCTGATTCCAGTTTCCTGCTAAGGTACATGCTGGGAAAGAGGACATGATGTCTCAAGTAGTTAGGTCCATGCCACCTACACGGGAGACTCGGATTGAGTTTCCAGACCTTGACTTCCACCTGGCACTTGGGAAGTAAATCAGTGGATGGGAGATTCTCTCTCAGTCACTCACTCACTCTTTTTACCTTTCAAAAGACAAAATACATTTAAAAACTTAAGGTCGATTATGCATTTTATTTAATAATTTCCATTGTATAATTTAACACATGGCACCAGACTGACTCTTATAAAACAATAAATACACAGTTTAAGCACTAATAGAAATCACCAAAGTAGGTACACCTTTTGCAACTAATTTTGTCACAGGTGTCAAGTTTTATAATTGAATTTCGAAGCTGAATATAATTATTCCATCTTGCATCTAGTAAAATCCTAAAAATAATATTTAATAATTCTTTATTCATGTTCAATATTTAATATGCAGTGACAGTGAGGCTGAAAATAATTAATTTCAAGCAGAGTTTAATTTTTTAAAGCTTTGTTATATAAAAATTAAATCATGAAAGGACTTGATATATCATCAAAAATTGATCCAAAGAGTTGATTTGTTATAGTAGAAAATAATTTGATGTTTATATTTAATTATGTAAGAGAAATTAAAGTATCTAGAAAAATCTATAATATAATAAAAATAAACATGCACTATGCAAATTAATAGAACGTATATTTATAACTGTCTGAATACTTAATGTATGCATAGAAATAGTTAGAAAGTCAGCTTACATTTTCCAGGGATTTAATAAACCAACAAGATCTTTAATGCATCTTATGAATGTTAATTTTTTCCACAGGGGAACTGATGCTTCTGCTTAAGTAAACAGTAAGTGATATGCAATTACAAGTGGTTTTCATTGACAGGGCTTGTCTTTTCTCAAGCATAATAAAGATCTAAAACTTAAGCATATGCTCTAAGTGCTCAAGAAAAAGGTTGAAATGGGATTATAGAATTCAAGTTGTTTTTTAAGCTTGCTATTAATCAGATTTGTATTATGTAACTTAGCAACACTTCTATATCAGTAAAATGCACATAATACCTGCCTTAAGGATTTATAGGATATTTTAAAATTTATAACAAGCTGCATTATTTATTTATTTATCCAAAGTCCAGAGCAACAGAGAGAGGACCTGGGTCCGGGCGTAGGCCAGGTTGAAGCTAGGAGCCCGGAACTCTATCTCAGCCTGGCATATGGTTGGCAGAGACCCAAGTACCTGCCATTACCCCTTGCCTCCCAAGGTGCACATTAGCAGGAAGCTGGATCAAAATTGGAGCCAGCGTCTTACCTGGTACACCAAATGCCCAGCTCAATAAGCCACATTTAAAAATAAAGCTTTGGTATCTAATTTATTAATGTAGGGATGGTTTATCTTAGAAATTCATAGCGTGGTAGAAAACCTGTATATTTCAGGGTACATCATGATGCTCACAGGTTGCAAATTATAGAGCAAGAAAGAAACTACATGATATGGTGTTCAGTGGGGGAAAAATTATCAGATTATGCACCCTTACTATCTAAGGATATTTTATGGCAGCATCTCTGTGCTTGTATTCATATGGCTCAAAGTAATTTCATCCACAAATTGCACATTTAATTGTGTGAAACATTATTATATAATTTCAAGGATATAATAATCTTACAAACTATATAGTATATTTAATATTATTTTCATCTCATAGATAAGAAACTAGATATAATTTCTTGTGCAAATGTCCCACACATAGGTCAACAAATGCACTGGAGATACAAAACATTAAAGATTTGTTTTCATCAATTTCTATGAATACTGATGAACTTTTATTGAGAGAGGAATGAATTCATGACCATGGCTCATTTAAAAATACATACATTTACATATAGAAAATTGAATGATCATTTTAAATTAAAATGCTGCACTAATGATATCTGTGGTTAACACATCCAAAGATTTTATTTGTAATGTGTTTGTGATCAATTGTGACCACTATTCTAAGGCCAAACAGATTTTTTTCTCATCTCACTTTAAGAAACATCAAATTCATTTAAAAATGACTCTGTTTCTAAAGCTTTATATTTTGAAAGTAAAATATTTGTACTTCCGTACATGTAGTCATTTTGAATTTCACTTTGTATCTTCCTTGGACTATATCCCAATATGAAGAAAAATGCTGACCATATATGTTCTCTACAGCTAATACATGGAGGTTTACTTGGATTCCTAATAGGTTACCCATACAAATGACACTTTGTTTCCATTTGAAAAAAAATACCAGAAGTTGCATTACTTAATGCATGTTTTAAATGATGATGAAATCAGATCAGACCTATTGTCATGTTTAATCCCAGTGAGAGTCAAGTTGGGAATTGATAATTTCTTCTTTTTCTTTTTTCTTTTTTTTTTTTTTTACAGAAGATCAGTTTAGTATACATTAAGTAAAGATTTCAACAGTTTGTACCCACACAGAAACACAAAGTGAAATATACTGTTTGAATACTCGTTATAGCATTAAATCTCAATGTACAGCACATTAAGACAGAGATCCTACATGAGGAGTAAGTGCACAGTGACTCCTGTTGTTGACTTTACAAATTGACACTCCTGTTTATGGCATCAGTAATCAACCTATGCTCCAGTCATGAGTTTCCAAGGCTATGGAAGCCCCTTGAGTTCTCCGACTCTTATCTTGTTTAGACAAGGTCATAGTCAAAGTGGAGGTTCTCTCCTCCCTTCAGAGAAAGGTACCTCCTTCTTTGAAGACCTGTTTTTTCCACTGGGATCTCACTCACAGAGATCTTTCATTTAGGGGTTTTTTGTTTGTTTGTTTGTTTGTTTGTTTTTTGCCGGAGTGTCTTGGCTTTCCATGCCTGAAATACTCTCATGGGCTTTTCAGCCAGATCGGAATGCCTTTAGGGCTGATTCTGAGGCCAGAGTGCTGTTTAGGACATCCACCATTCTATGAGTCTGCTGAGTATATTGCTTCCAATGTTGGATCACTCTCCCCTTTATTTATTTTATTGGTTAGTATTATCAGGTACTAGAGTTGTTTATGTGCTCCCTTTGACTCTTAGTCCTTTCATTATGATCAATTGTGAACTGAAATTGATCACTTGGAATAGTGAGATGGCATTTGTACATGCTACCTTGATGGGATTAAATTGGAGTCCCCTGGTATGTTTCTAACTCTACCATTTGGGGCAAGTCAGCTTGAGCATGTCCCAAATTGTACATCTCTTCCCTCTCTTATTCCCACTCTTATGTTTAACAGGGATCACATTTCAGTTAAATTTCAACACTTAAGAATAACTGTGTATTAATTACAGAATTAAACCAGTCATATTAAGTAGAACAGACAAAAAAACTACTAAGAGGGATAATGTATTAAGTTGTTCATTAACAGTCAGGGCTATGCTGATCAAGTCACCGTTTCTCATAGTGTCCATTTCACTTCAACAGGTTTCCTTTTTTGTGTTCAGTCAGTTGTCACCGATCAGGGAGAACATATGGTATTTGTCCCTTTGGGACTGGCTTATTTCACTCAGCATGATGTGTTCCAGATTCCTCCATTTTGTTGCAAATGACTGGATTTCGTTGTTTCTTACTGCGGTATAGTATTCTAAAGAATACATATCCCATAATTTCTTTATCCAGTCTACCATTGATGGGCATTTAGGTTGGTTCCAGGTGTTGGCTATTGTGAATTGTGCTGCAATAAACATTAGGGTGCAGACCGCTTTTTTGTTTGCCAATTTAAATTCCTTTGGGCCGGCGCCATGGCTCAATAGGCTAATCCTCCGCCTTGCGGCGCCGGCACACCGGGTTCTAGTCCCGGTTGGGGCGCCGGATTCTGTCCCGGTTGCCCCTCTTCCAGGCCAGCTCTCTGCTATGGCCAGGGAGTGCAGTGGAGGATGGCCCAGGTGCTTGGGCCCTGCACCCCATGGGAGACCAGGAAAAAGCACCTGGCTCCTGGCTCCTGCCAGGATCAGCGCGGTGCGCTGGCTGCAGCGGCGGCCATTGGAGGGTGAACCAACGGCAAAAGGAAGACCTTTCTCTCTCTGTCTCTCTCTCTCACTGTCCACTCTGCCTGTAAAAAAAAAAAAAAAAAAAAAAAAAAAAAAGAAAGGCTTTAAAAAATTCCTTTGGGTAAATTCCAAGGAGTGGGATGGCTGGGTCGAACGGTAGAGTTATATTCAGGTTTCTGAGGAATTTCCAGATTGACTTCCATAGTGGCTTGTCCAGTTTGCATTCCCACCAACAGTGGGTTAGTGTCTCTTTTTCCCCACATCCTCGCCAGCATCTGTTGTTGGTAGATTTCTGTATGTGAGCCATTCTAACTGGGTTGAGGTGAAACCTCATTGTGGTTTTGATTTGCATTTCCCTGATTGCTAGTGATCTTGAACATTTTTTCATGTGTCTGTTGGCCATTTGGATTTCCTCTTTTGAAAAATGTCTATTGAGGTCCTTGGCCCATCTCTTAAGTGGGTTGTTGGTTTTGTTTTTGTGGAGTTTCTTGATCTCTTTGTAGATTCTGGTTATCAACCCTTTATCAGTTGCATAGTTTGCAAATATTTTTTTCCCATTCTGTCGGTTGTCTCTTCACTCTCCTGACTGTTTCTTTTGCAGTACAGAAACTTCTCAATTTGATGCAATCCCAATAGTTGATTTTGGCTTTGACTGCCTGTGCCTCCCGGGTGTTTTCCAGAAACTCTTTGCCTGTGCCAATATCTTGAAGGGTTTCTCCAATGTTCTCTAATAACTTGATGGTGTCAGGTCATAGATTTAGGTCTTTAATCCATGTTGAGTGGATTTTTGTGTAAGATGTAAGGTAGGGGTCTTGCTTCATGATTCTGCACGTGGAAATCCAGTTTTCCCAGCACAATTTATTGAATAGACTGTCCTTGCTCCAGGAATTGGTTTTAGATCCTTGATCAAATATAAGTTGGCTGTAGATGTTTGGGTTGATTTCTGGTGTTTCAATTCTGTTCCATTGGTCTATCCATCTGTTTCTGTACCAGTACCATGCTGTTTTGATTACAACTGCCCTGTAGTATGTCCTGAAATCTGGTATTGTGATGCCTCCGGCTTTGTTTTTGTTGTCCAAGATTGCTTTAGCTATTCGAGGTCTCTTTTGCCTCCATATAAATTTCAGCACCATTTTTTCCAGATCTGAGAAGAAGGTCTTCGGTATCTTGATTGGTATTGCATTGAATCTATAAATTGCTTTTGGGAGAATGGACATTTTGATGATATTGATTCTTCCAATCCTTGAGCATGGAAGATTTTTCCATTTCTTGGTATCCTCTTCTATTTCTTTCTTTAAGGTTTTGTAATTTTCATCGTAGAGATCTTTAACATCTTTGGTTAAGTTTATTCCAAGGTATTTGATTGTTTTTGTAGCTATTGTGAATGGGATAGATTTTAGAAGTTCTTCCTCTCCATGGCATTGCTTGTGTATACAAAGGCTGTTGATTTTTGTGCATTGATTTTATACCCTGCTACTTTGCTAAAATCTTCTATGAGTTCCAATAGTCTCTTAGTAGAGTTCTTTGGGTCCCCTAAATAAAGAATCATATCATCTGCAAAGAGGGATAGTTTGAGTTCTTCCTTCCCAATTTGTTCCCTTTAATTTCTTTTTCTTGCCTAATAGCTCTGGCTAGAACCTCCAGATCTATATTGAATAGCAGTGGTGAGAGTGGGCATCCCTGTCTGGTACCAGATCTCAGTGGAAATGCTTCCAACTTTTCCCCATTCAATAGGATATTGGCTGTGGGTTTTTCATAGATTGCTTTGATTGTATTGAGGAATGTTCCTTCCAAACCCAGTTTGCTTAGAGTTTTCATCATGAACGGGTGTTGTATTTTATCAAATACTTTCTCAGCGTCTATTGAGATAATCATATGGTTTTTCTTCTGCAGTCTGTTAATGTGGTGTATCACATTGATTGTTTTGTTCATGTTTTAAAACAATCACATCGGCTTACTATCTAAGGATATTTGCTGAAGCATCTGTGTTCCATTTGTAATCAAGCTCCTACATTACTAGGTACATATAAAATATTCATTTACTAGATGTTAAATATGACTTTTGACACTGCAATGTTAAAGATGAAAATATTCCTCAAAATTATGTAATATTCTAACAGGAAAATGTTCTTATATGGGCATGCATAGTGGTATAAAAATAAGATCAAAATGTCTGCCTGATATATTTCAAAAGAGTTATATGATAATTAATAATAACTCCCATCTAATGAGTATTTACTGAATGCTCTACAAGTCCTTGAAAAAACATTTTAGCCTGCCTTAATTTCTTTTGAAAATATAATGGGAGTTTGATGATGTCCTTTGAAAATACTACTTCTTTGTCTTTGTTTAGTAATGGACTCTTATGTTGATTTCCAGTTTCATTCTGATCCATTTCCATTTACAGCTTAATCCTGTTTCCCATTCAAAACACTCTATGGGATAACATTTACCTTTTCATGACTTCCCAGCACAAATTAGCATTTTCTTTAACAGGATTCTTTGTCTTTCTCCATTTTTCATGTGCATATCAGATGAGTAGCTCTTGGTCTGGAACAATAGAGTGCAAAAGGAAAACAACTAAATAGAACTTGAATTAAAAAAGCCACCAAATTGATACTTTCATTATTGTACAAATGTCACAGATTAATCTTATGGTTAGATTCAAGCTGTTCACAGTAAAATTTTCAGTCAATGCATTTACCATTCTGTGAAGTCAGTATGGAAAAGTGGCTTAAAATGATTAACAACTTAAGTGTCAGTGAATTCTCATTCATCTACAAATCAAATATTAAACTCTCTAACATTTCAATCCATTTCCCTGCCACTTTTTAAAATAATGACTAATAAAACCACCAGCACATCCTAATGCAGACTCAATGCTCATAGTATGAGCCTCACAGACCCATCTGTCTAGATTCTTGATGTATATAAAAGTATAATTGTGAGGGGTTGTTGTGGTGCAGTGGGTTAAGCGATTGCCTATAATGCTGAAATCTTATATGATACACTAGTTTGAGTCTTGGCTTCTCCACTTCTGATCCAGCTCCCTGTTAATGCACCTGGGAAAGCAGCAAAGCAACAGAAGATGTTCCAAATATTTGGGCCCCTGCCACCTACATGGGAGACCACCCCCCACAACATGTACATCATATATGGGAGCCAGTTCCAGTCCCAGCTGCTCCACTGCTGATCTAGCATCCTGCTAATGAGCCTGGGAAATCAGCAGAAAATGGTCCTATATACTCTGAGGAGACCCTTATGAAGCTCCTGGTTCCTGGCATTGGCCTGGCCCAGCCCTGGCCATTGCAGCCATTTAGGGAGTGAACCAGTGGATGGAAAACCTCTTTCTATCTCCCTTTCTAACTATGCCTTTCAAATATATAAAAAATAAATCTTTTTAAAAAAGGTTTTGTTACAATCTAACTCCATATTAGAAAACACTAACAATATCCATTCTTCAAAATATTTCAGTCACTAGGCATTTCCAAATGCACATCACTAAGAATACTATTAGTATTCAAGAGATCAACTGTATGTGTATGTGTAAGGATTTTCAAAGGATTTGAGAAACCAAGTTAGATTACCCTTTTCCTTAGAGGCTATCTTTTCCTACTTTTTTTTTCTTTTAGCATACCGTCTATAAATCCTATTTCTATTTCTCATCACAGAGGAGCCTGTTGCCAATATTAGCCAGTTGTGATGGCTAAAGTAATAGTAATATTATATGTTATGTAGACATTGAAATATTTAATAAAATATAACATTAAACTCATGATTCTGGGAGATTAGAAACTGGTAGGGAAAGATTATGTAACAAACACTGGTGAGCTTTCAGAAATACTGTTCTAATAACAAGAACAATTCAGGCCTGATGAACATATTGATATTTGGTTTGAGGCCAGATATATTATAATTAGAGAACCAACTATTTCATATATACACATCCATATATCAATATTCATATATCAGAGAATTTAACACACACACACAAATGAGGCTAATACAAAAGTATAACTTTTAGACACTGGATATCTGAAACAGATGGTTTACCATATTAAGATGTACATATAGAGAACTGATGCCCTTGTGGTATAGTCAAAGCAGCACAGTTCCTTTTCACACTTCTAGGAAATGGAGTTAGCCTTGCAGCCAGAGATGGCAAAAGTTTATTCCTTTTAATTAAAAGATAAGTTTATCTTGTTACAAATGTTTGCAATCCATGCACAGTATTTTTTTTTAACTTTTATTTAATGAATATAAATTTCCAAAGTACGATTTATGGATTACAATGGCTTCCCCCACATACCGTCCCTCCCACCCACTACCCTCCCCTTTCCCACTCCCTCTCCCCTTCCATTCACATCAAGATTCATTTTCGATTATCTTAATATACAGAAGATCAGCTTAGTATACATTAAGTAAGGATTTCAACAGTTTGCTCACACAAAAACAAAAAGTGAAAAATCATAGATGATTTTTTTAAAATGATGATGAAATCAGATCAGACCTATTGTCATGTTTAATCCCAGTGAGAGTCAAGTTGGGAGTTGACAATTTTTTTTTTTTTTTTTTTTTTACAGAGGATCAGTTTAGTATACATTAGGTAAAGATTTCAACAGTTTGCACCCCCATAGAAACACAAAGTGAAATATATTGTTTGAGTACTCGTTATAGCATTAAATCTCAATACACAGCACATTAAGGTATCCTACATGAGGAGTAAGTGCACAGTGACTCCTGTTGTTGACTTTACCAATTGACACTCCTGTCTATGGCATCAGTAGTCTCCCTATGCTCCGGTCATGAGTTTCCAAGGCTATGGAAGCCCTCTGAGTTCTCCGATTCTTATCTTGTTTAGACAAGGTCATAGTCAAAGTGGAGGTTCTCTCCTCCCTTCAGAGAAAGGTACCTCCTTCTTTGAAGACCTGTTCTTTCCACTGGGATCTCACTCGCAGAGATCTTTTGCCAGAGTGTCTTGGCTTTCCATGCCTGAAATACTCTCATGGGCTTTTCAGCCAGATCCGAATGCCTTTTTAATTTAATATTTTATTTATTCTGTGATATAATGTATTTTTAATTTAGCAAAAATTATTGCTAATGTTGTAAAGACAGAAGTACCTACTGGAGATAAAGTCTGTATTTTTCTCTTACCATTCTGTGTTGCTCCCCTCTCTTCATCTCCTCCCATTTATGTTCTCTTTTTTTAAAACAATTAGTCAATTGAAAGGCACAGTTAGAGAAAGAGGGATAGGCAAAGAGGGAGGGAGGGAAGTGGAAAAGAGAGGGAGAGGGAGAGGAAGAGAGAGAAAAAGAGAGAGAGAATTTTCCATCTGCTGGTACACTCCCCAAGCTGGGCCAGGCTGAAACTAGGAGCTTCATTCAGGTCTCCTATGTGGGTGAAGAGGCCCAAGCACTTGGGCCATCATCCGCAGCTTTCCCAGGCTCTTTAGCAAGGAGTTGGATGGGAAGTGGAGCAGCTGGGGCTAGAACCAGCACCCATATGGGCAGCAGTTTAACCCACTGTGGCACAGCAACAGCCTGCTATGTTCTCTTCTTTACTCCCCAATACCCTTTATCCAAAAATATCTCGTATATCAAAGAAGTTTATATATCTCACTTTTTAAAATACAAGTAAAGCACCACAGCTGGTAAATTGGATTTGTTCCAGACAAATTCAAGAGTATGAGTTGGTTGGGCGCTTACACATACCGTGGTAATCTGATGTTACTGAACATGTAGTGTACACAAGGGTAGATAAAAAAAAAAAAAAAAAAAAAAAAAAAAAAAAAAAAAACTAAGAGAAAAATTCCTCATGAATAGAGTGAAACTAAACAAGTAGAAATTTGAAAAAAATAGATATTATCTATAAAAGTCATAAATAGATTGATGATAGACTAGTATAAAGCCGTTCAAAATAGTATTGTACTTATTTAGTGAAATAATATGGGTCAAAACAACCATGCTAGAAGTAACAGCATAGTAAAGTATCAGTAGGTATGAACCATAAAAACTAAGGCTTGAAATATTACCCAGATAAGTCTAATATGGCTATCCTTAACCACACTGAAATCTAGCATTGAATGCTATTACAATTCCAACATTTCTCTCAAGCTTTCATACATACTAAATTATTCCTTAAGTTAATTCTTAATTTTAAAAATTGCTTGCCTAACAAACAATATATGTTACTACATTATATATATATATATAAAACTATATATATAAAACTATATATATATATATATATATATATATTATGTAAACTTCACTTAAAAACAAACAAAACACAGAGCAGGTATTTGGCCTGATCAGAAATCTGGATTGAAACCCCGGTTCCCAACTTTGTCCCTGCAATCACTGTAGCCACTGGAGGAATGAACTAGTGAAAGGGACCATTCATATTCATATTCATTCATTCATTCTTTCTTTCTCTGGGAAAAAAGGCCTAAAACAAAAAAATCATTATTATAATACTTTGACATATTTTATACGTTCTTAAAAATGCTACTGGTCTTTAAAGAAATTAAATCCCTACTGTATTTAAAACTTGAATCTTGCTTTTTATTTATGGCATAAATTTATTTTGAGAGTCACCGCTTTTGGGAAATTTAAATGCTTTTTCCTATTTTATTACGGTATTGTTCAAAACTTCATTAAGTAAGCATCCCTTTTAAACATTGGTTGGCTCGATAAATGGTCATTAACTTTTTATGATAGTAAGAAAAGTAAATTACAGACCTGAACATCACAGGATATGTTAGGTTTTCAGTCAGTCGTAAATGTAAGAATGTACTGTCCCACTCCTTCAGATTTTGTTGTTTATTTTCTTAGTTGCTGCAAGGATCACCTGCTGCCAGGTCACAGATGAATCTTTCCCTTGGATCTGCATCACAGCTTTACCCCAGGCTGAATTTCCTACCAGTTCTTGAACCATGCATGGTATAAAGCCCCAGATGCTCATTTCAAATGACAATTTCGGGGGATATCTCAGCTGCTGAATACTCTCAAAGCATTGCAATATAACCTCTCCTGCATCTGATCTTGCTTGCTTATTCCATCACAGATCTTTATACTGTGACAACCTCCAATAAATTTCCTATATATCAATGTATATTTTAGAGTCTATTCCTAGAGAACTTACTCAAATAGAATTGTTTCAGTTTTTTTTTTTACAGGTAAATGGGAATTTTATTTTGATGTCTCCTGATAGCAAAGGCAAATGAAAGAAATCATATCTCTTCCATGGGTTTTTTAATAATATAATAATTTTATCCCTTTTTTCCATTCTTCTGGATTTTAAAAGTAACATCTTGGATATAGCATTAACTATTATTTTTATATTTGCCATAGCAAACTTTTATGTGTACCTATTCTGTGCCAGGTATTTCTCAAGTACTGAATCTCCATTATTAAATTTAACATTCTAAAGTGTATTGATTTGTATTTTTTTGAAAGGCAGAATGACAAAGAGAGAGAGAGGGAGGAAGGAAGGGAAGGAGAGAGATATCTTCAATCTGCTGGATCACTTGCTAAATGCCAACAACAGCCTGAGCAGGGTCAAGTCAAAATCAGTAGCCATGAACCCCATTAGGGTATCTCATGTGGGTGGCAAGAATTCCAATATTTGATCCATCATCTGCTACCCCCCGGGATGCACATTAGCAGGAAGCTATCATTAGAAGTGGAGATAGGACTTGAGCTCAGGCACTCCAATATGGGATGTAAGACTCCCAAGTAGCAACCAAATATTTGTACCATAATGTTCACTCAAATTATTACAATTTTTGCAGGACCAAACCATCTATATAAATAGTTTCTATACTATAGTTGGGGTTTTTATATTTTTTTTCAAATGTAGTCCTGAGGTCTCTCTTTATGAGTAGCCATAAGCCAAAATAGCCACTTTCTAGTTCAGCCCTGAGTGAGAGAAAGTTATATTTCAGCATGTAGTTCAAGTGAGACACAATGAGGAAATAAAAGCAAAATGCATGCAGCAGAAGGAATTTATTAGCAACAGGTCCTGAAAACATGTGGCATGTCATAGTTGTTTGAAACTCAGTCATACCACATCATGTTGGCCTAGTTAAAATTCTTTCCCCTGTGTGAAGTCTGGTATCAGTGGGAAGTCTGGAGGTGACAGGGTCCTCAATCAACTGGTATGGAGGTGGTGGAAGCTGAGAGTACCTGGGGTTCCATGCCTTTAAAGTCCATGGGCATTACCCCCTCGGGGCTTGTAGACTGGCTAAGTTAAAGAAAATATCCACTAAGGGTAGAAATTGAATGACCCTGATTTTGAGCACTAGGTTTTATTGCAGTTGGCAATTATGTAGTAAGCTGGATTGGGGTCAGACCAATGAAGAACAAGTGTGCTATGTGGCAAATAATCACACAGGGGAAAGAATTTTAACTAGGCCAACATGATGTGGTATGACTGAGTTTCAAACAACTATGACATGCCTAAAAATGGATGCCAAAGGCAGCACTTATATTAAACATATTTAAGACATTCAAAAATTGATTTTTATTTATGATTCAAGGAATATCTTTTTAATATCAAATTTCCTTGGACAGGATTATGCTTTTATTATTATTCTCCCATACTACAAATGAAAGGAGAGTATATATTAACAATTCATAATGATGTTACATCACATGAATTTTTGTGTTTGGTTACTTAATATTATTTGTCTTGTGCTAATATTACATATATTAATGCTTCCTGTGTGTGTTGTATAGACATTTCACAAACATGCTTTTAAAAATACCTATGTTTTTCTTAACCTCATGTTAAATTATGTTTAAAAGATGCGGAAGTGGGGCCAGCACTGTGGTGCAGCGGGTTAAAGCCCTGGCCTGAAGCGCCGGCATCCCATATGGGCGCCGGTTCTAGTCCCGGCTGTTCCTCTTCGATCCAGCTCTCTGCTATGGCCTGAGAAAGTAATAGAAGATGGCCCAAGTCCATGGGCCCCTACACTCACATGGGAGCCCTGGAAGAAGCTCCTGGCTCCTGGCTTCGGATCAGCACAGCTCTGGCCGTTATGGCCATCTGGGGAGTGAACCAGCAGATGGAAGACCTCTCTCTCTGTTTCTACCTCTCTCTGTGGCTCTGTTTTTCAAATAAATAAAATAACTCTTAAAAAAGATTCAGAAGTTATGAAAAAACAGATCCTCTCTTAAGGATGGCATGGGCATTTAGCCTTGTAGTTGAGTTGCCAAATAAGATACCTGTGTCTCACGTTGGAGTACCTTGGTTTGATACCTGGATCTGGCTCCTGATCCTAACCTCTTGGTAAGGTGAACTCTGGGAGTGGTTGTGATGGCTCAATTAATTGAGTCCATGCTACATGCACAGCTGACCAGGATTGAGTTCTCAGCTTTTATCTGGACGAACCCAACTGATGTGGATATTTGGGAAGTGAACCAGTGTATGACAGCATTCAGTCAATCTAGGTGAACTCCTAGACAAATCAAATAGTTTAAAACTTCAATTTAAAAAATTAGCTAAATATGAATATTTCTTTGATTTTAATAAGTTTGTAATATAACACACTTAATTATTTTAATGAGAACTAGGCATTCTGAACTTGCAAAATTTCTTACATTACTTATTGATCAGATAAGTTATTACTTTTAAATAAACATCTAAGTTTGAAAACATAATTTGGGACATGCTCAGGCTGACTTGCCCCAAGTGGTGGAGTTGGAAGCATACCAGGGGATTCCAATTCAATCCCATCGAGGTGGCATGTACCAATGCCATCTCACTGTTCCAGGTGATCAATTTCAGTTCACAGTTGGTCATGGTGGAGGGACTGGGAGTCAAAGGGAGCACATAGACAAGTCTAGTACCTGCTAACGCTAACTGATGGAGTAAATAAAGGGGAGAGTGATCCAACATGGGAAGTGAGATACTCAGCAGACTCATAGAATGGCAGATGTCCTAAATAGCACTCTGGCCTCAGAATCAGCCCTAAAGGCATTCGGAGCTGGCTGAAAAGCTCATGAGAGTATTTCAGGCATGGAAAGCCAAGACACTCTGGCAAAAGATCTCTGCGAGTGAGATCCCAGTGGAAAGAACAGGTCTTCAAAGAAGGAGGTACCTTTCTCTGAAGGGAGGAGAGAACCTCCACTTTGACTATGACCTTGTCTAAACAAGATAAGAGTCGGAGAACTCAGAGGGCTTCCATAGCCTTGGAAACTCATGACTGGAGCATAGGGAGATTACTGATGCCATAGACAGGAGTGTCAATTGGTAAAGTCAACAACAGGAGTCACTGTGCACTTACTCCTCATGTAGGATCTCTATCCTTAATGTGCTGTACATTGAGATTTAATGCTATAACGAGTACTCAAACAATATATTTCACCTTGTGTTTCTATGGGGGTGCAAACTGTTGAAATCCTTACTTAATGCATACTAAACTGATCCTCTGTAAAAAAAAAAATAAATAAATAAATAAATTATCAATTCCCAACTTGACTCTCACTGGGATTAAACATGACAATAGGTCTGCTCTGATTTCGTCATCATTTAAAAAATCATCTATTATTTTTCACTTTATGTTTCTGTGTGGGAGCAAACTGTTGAAATCCATACTTAATGTATACTAAGCTGATCTTCTGTATAATAAGATAATCGAAAATGAATCTTGATGTGAATGGAAGGGGAGAGGGAGTGGGAAAGGGGAGGGTTGTGGGTGGGAGGGACGGTATGGGGGGGAAGCCATTGTAATCCATAAGTCGTACTTTGGAAAATTATATGCATTAAATAAAAGTTTAAAAAAAAATTTAAAGCTGAGAAGCTAATAATTCAAAAAAAAAAAAAAAAGAAAACATACAGAATATTTTAATTTTTCCCAGTGGTCAGCTTGAACACAATTTTCATGATCCTTACTTTTAAAATCTGTATAATATGTAGTGCAGTGAGTTAACTTTGAATTCCCATGTGATGTTTTCATAAGACAGACTGCTGAAACATTGGTCACCAAGTATAGATTTAGAAAATGAATAGTTTAGAAATGAATAGTTCTTCTTTTGTCTATATTTTTAATGCAAGATGAATTGATTACAGGTAGTCATTAGGTGTGTTCATGGGCTCTTCCATTTTACCAAATGTTCATGTATGACTAATTTCTATTACCTACCTCCCAAGGTTCTCTGTGAAATAATTACTTCAGTTAAAATTAAAATGGGTGAGTGTGTAAATACTAGAAATAATAATGGTAAAGAAAGAATGTACATGCAAAGTAATGGAAAACTTTTTTTTTAAGTAATAGTTTTGTTCTGAAAAAAACATCAAGTTTAAAAATATGAAAGATCACAGTGAACAAAAACTCAAGTAGTTTTTAAAAAATGTGACAGGAATTAATTTTATATGCTTTGGTGTCTTAATACGTTTAGACTGCTATTACAGAATACCATAGACTGGGTGGCTTGAATAACAAACACTTATTTTCTCCATTCCGGAAGCTGAGACATCTAAGATTAATTCCCCCCCCCCAAAAAAAAATTAATTCCCACAAAGACAGAAACACTAAACTGAGACAAGTAAACCAGATTTTTCTTGTCAGTGATGGAACAAATATAACATTTACACATGACTGGCTTTCCTACACAAATACATACACCTCACGTATAGGCCAAATGGCCCATGAATTAGATATGGAAGAGAAACATAAAGCAGTACCTTACAAGAGGGAAGGTCTGTCCGTATACAGGAAGGCAGGGGAGTGGAAATGTTCCATTCACAAGCAGCAGTTGGTGGGCCGAAAGAAAAGACGAGCACCAAGAAGACGGGCACAGCACCTTAAGGTGAGTTCCCGCGCAGAGAAGCCCTACTTTCCTCTTCCACTGCTTTTATAGCCCCGGCGCACAGGTCCCAGATGTAAGGTGCATTGTGGGAAGGTGGAATTTTTTTTTTTAAGATTTATTTATTCATTTGAAAGGCAGAGTTACAAAGAGGCGGAGGCAGAGAGAGGTCTCCCATCCACTGGTTCATTCCCCAGATGGCTGCAACAGCCAGAGCTGTGCCAATCTGAAGCCAGGAGCCAGGAGCTTCTTGCGGGTCTCCCATGCGGGCATAGGGCCCAAGGACTTAGGCTATCTTCTACTGCTTTTCCAGGCCATAGCAGAGAGCTGGATCGGAAGTGGAGCAACTGGGACTTCAACTGGCACTGCAGGCGGCAGCTTTACCTACTACACCACAGCGCCAGCCCCAGGTGGATGTTTTGATTAACAGGTAACAGGTTTCTTTCAGAGCGAGGAAACAGATGATCATGGCCCAGGCTGCTCCAGACCCCAGCACCTACAAGACAGATTTCTGTGCTAGTCCCATGGCAGAGTGAGGCCAGAAGTGGGCCTCTTCCACCTCTCTTCAGATCTCACATCGCTCAGACAATTGTCAGGCTGTTCAGTGGGGCTGGAGTTTTTGAACCCTCAGACATAGGTAGAATGTCTTTCACAAGCAGGCTATCAGCTGTGGCTAGAAAGCTTGTTTCCAAGCCAATCAACATACCTTATGTGAAACCCCTGTCCAATGGGCACCCCCAGTGAATAGATAGCAATGCCTTAAAAACACCCAGGGGGGCGGCACTGTGGCACCTTAAGTTAACCCTCCACCTGCAGTGCTGGCATCCCAGTTTCTTGTCTCCACTGCTCTTCTTCTGATCCAGCCATCTCAATGAACTGGGAAGGCAGTGGAGGATGGCCCACGTGCTTGGGCTCCTGCACCCACATGGGAGACCTGGAAGAAGCTTCTGGCTTCGCATCGGCCCAGCTCCTGCCTTTGTGGCCATTTGGAGAGAGAACCAGCAGATGGAAGATCTGTCTGTCTGTCTCCCGTTCTCTGTCTGTAACTCTACCCTTCAAATAAAAAAACAAACAAACAAACAAACAAAAAACCCACCCTGGACACTTCCTCAAAGCCAGTGAACCATTCTTACCATTCTTGCACTCCACCTGCTCTCTTCTTGGACCACATTCTGTCGCTTGCCAAGTATCTTTGCAAATCATTTGCCAGCTTTTTATTTCTATACTGTGTTGAGGAAAAGAACTCATGAAACTCAATCCTGCAGCTGCCCTTCCCTCTGCAACTGGTAAAATGAGACTAAGTAGGAGTTCCAGGATTCCTTTTAGTCCAGAAGCAAAGAGATTTCGTGAAATCAAACTATTGTCACAAAATCTATGAGAATATTTTTAGATTATAAATTATTGAAAAAGTGATAAAAAGATTTGTTTTTACTTGTGATATTGTTGAAGTTATTCTTCTTCTTATGATCCTATGTGATATCTTGATCTGTCCCTAATCCTTAACTTGGTGAATACAGTTGGTTTTTTTTCTTTTTAAATATTTCTTATTTATTTGAGAGGCAGAGTTACAGACAAAGAGAGGGAGAGACAGAGAGAGGTATTTGAACTGTTGGTTCACTCTCCAAATGGCCTCAAAAGCCAGAGCTGGGTCGGAAGTGGAGCAGCCTGGCCTTGAACTGCTGGGCATATGAAACACTGATAACGCAGTAGCGTATGGGTGCTACTATGCCACAGCACCAACCCTGGTGACTACAGTTTTACAAACTAAAATTAATCATTGTTTCAATTAGTGTACTTTCAGTAACTCCTTAAACTTTGGCAACTATTACTTTTCCTCAGTCTCCTTATTTTTCATAATAATGTCATTCACATAAGCACAATACAATTGAATTCTCTATACTGGGATAAAATTGAGAAACTTGGTTCTCTAATAATCAAGATCATACCTGGAGGGCTATGTTTGATAATAAATCAATCTAAATATAGGCTCTTCGTTAATGAAAGAGGATTCTACTTTATACGTTTTAGTCAATGACAAATCTTTCCAAGGAAACAGACTTGAAAGTTGCAGTTTCCAGGGTATTAATCTACCAAGTGTTAAGAGAGGTCATTGCCTGGCTGACCTGGGACTTTTGATAAACGCTGGACTCCAAAGAGAGGTAGCTACTTAAATCCATGAGAGATCTGGGGAAATATGGTGAGAGTTTCTTTCACTTGTTTTCTAGATTTGGACTGGAAGAACAAATTGTAGAAGAAAAAGCATACATTATGAGATTTTTAAATCAAATTTCTTGAAAGAAGCTAATTATCTTAGCCTCAGTAGTAGCTTGACACTGTGTGCTAAAGGAGGCGTATTTAGTTAATTAGCAACTCCTGCTATGCCAAGGTAATTAAGTGGAGCCACACATAAAAAGAACAACGTGTTTTGGACATCAAGAATGCTCTTCATTACTATCAAAATAAGGGTACTGTTAAAATTGTTTTATTCAAGTATTCTTCAATTATCAGGGAAAAGCAAACTTTTCCTTAAAGAGATATTTTAGCCTGTGCAGGAGATATGATCTCTGTCACAACTACTCAGTTCTACTATTTTTAAGTCCAAATGGCAATAGACTAAGAGGAAGTTAATGGATATACCTGTGTTATAGTAAAAACGTTTTGAAAACAGAATATTAACCAACATAAGTAGCTGGTTGGCCCTTAGTCTTGGGAAATGTGTTTATATTTACTTTGGTATTCCTGATAAGAAATCAATCATGTGGATTTATATTCTTAAATATGTTTCTGACTCTTATAAAAGAAATCCAGGCCAGCTAATCCTCTGCCTGCGGTGCCAGCATCCCAGGTTCTAGTCCCGGCCGGGGCGCCGGATTCTGTCCCGGTTGCTCCTCTTCCAGGCCAGCTCTCTGCTGTAACCCGGGAGTGCAGTGGAGGATGGCCCAAGTGCTTGGGCCCTGCACCCGCATGGGAGACCAGGAGAAGCACCTGGCTCCTGGCTTCGGATCAGTGCGGTGCACTGGCCACAGCGTGCTGGCTGCAGCGGCCATAAGGGGGTGAACCAACAGAAAAGGAAGACCTTTCTCTCTGTATTTCTCTCTCTGTCCACTCTGCCTGACAAAAATAAATAAATAAATAAAAGAAATCAAAGGTTATGATTACATTGCCTTATATAATATTGAACATATGTTATAATCTAGAAATCTCATTTATCATTCTTCTTTTAATTTCTTTTTGGTAGACTGTATAATCCTTGTTTGTCTAATTCTCATTTAGACTAGGCTATTTTACTGGCTCTATAAATAATGAATTTTTTTATTTTTATTTTATTTGGCACAAATTGTTTCAAAACTGAAAATTATTCCTAGATAAAAATATAAGTACTTGCATGCGAATGTGTTTTGGATCCTAATTCTTTTATCTTAAATATTGTGTGTTCTAAAATAGTAATTTTTCAAACCTTTTGGCTGACTTCACAAAAAGATCTAGGCACCGGCATTGTGGTTGCAGCAGGTTAGGCTGATGGTTGAAACACTGTCATCTCCTTTCTGAGTGCCTGTTTGAGTCCCTGTTTTGGCCATTTGAGGAGTGAACCAGCAGACAGAATTCTCTCCTTATCCCTCTCTATCTCCATTACTTTGCCTTTCAAATAAATAGCAAATAAATCTTTTTTAAAAAAATAATAGGCGGATACAATGATTTCTAAACCAAAGCAATCTCTCATCTCTGGAGGAGAATCAAATTTGATTTAAATAGCTGACATCAAAATGTTTGAAACAACAAGAGTTAGAGAATAATTACTTCATAATCCTTAATCCACTATAACATATGATAGTTATGTATGCTTTCCTGTGTTTAATCTTCGGTCTTAAAACGAGATTGCTTTCCCAACTATGTGAATAATGCTGTTGTTTTTTCCACACCATGATGGTGGAAACAGGTGTTCTTGGAGAAGAACTTCTGCAGGTCTGGAGGACCATTAATGCAGAAAGAGAGCTGTTCTAACTTTTTAAATTACTTTCACTCATGACAGAATTTGAGCTTTGGTGCACCCAATCTAAATTCCTTTAAGTCACTGAGGACACTGAAAGAAAGTTTCACTCAAAGTTAAATTTCTGCATTTCACCCTGAGCACAGGATTTCTGAGTGACAAGCTTATTTCTTTGTCTTTACTAGATAATGTTCTTCATGGTCCAAAAACCTATGATTGGATGATAATGCAATATATATTGGTGAAGTAAAATTTCATGGGCTGATAACCAAAACCAGAGATTTAGTCAAGTCACAATTCTGGAATCTGGACCATTGATTGGGAATTTCTTCCTTTTCATAAGAGAACTTGGTGTCCTGCCATCTCCCTAGCCCTTGGTGTAATGACTCCTTTCTAGGCCATTGTTCTGAAAAAGTAGAATGATGTAATCCCTGCTTTAAGGTGTTTTTTCCAGTTATTCCATTTCATGGTGAAAATAACAGAGGGGCAGTCATTTAGACTAGTGGTTAAAATGGGCAGTTAGAACATTTGCATTCCACACTGAAGTATGTGACTCAACTTCTAGCTTTAGTCTCTTGACAATGCAGACCTTGGGAAACAGCAATGAATAGATCAAGTAATTGGGATCCTGACACTAATGTGGGAGACCAGGATTGAGTTCCTAGCTCCTGATATCCCCCCAGACCCAGTTGTTGCAGATATTTTGGGAGTGAACCAACAGTTGGGAGATTCCTTTCTATCTGTCTTGCTGCCTCTCAAATAAATAAATTCTTAAAATATTTAGAATGCTGTCAAACTAAGGGTTATCAGATTCTTTTCCACATTGTGTCATTGGCTGCAGGCACAAACAACTTCCCTTCACTAGGTTACATTTGTTTCTATTTTTTGCCTTCAAATAGGCTATTATGAAGAAAATAGTATCCTTCTTGGAGCAATTTATTGAAAGGCACAAAAAATATTTGACATATTTCAAGATATTGGCATTTCTGTAAAGACTTTCCAAAGCTCAAGCCTCAGCAAACTAAACATCTGAGAACCAAGTGAATTTGTAGCAACATAGTAATATAAAAATTTTTTCTCACGCACAACAGATATTAGTATCTTTCTATCAAGAATAGAGAAAATCTTAATACTGAATTCTTTTTCAAGTTGACTTAATTCGCAGTTTAAATCTTAACAATTGTAATACTCCACTTCCAGGGAGCAATTTCAAAATTAGCACTCTTTAGCTCCACATTACTCAAAGTGACACAGGCAAAAAAATGTTAGATATCTGAAAATTCCAAATTATCAAACCATGTTAACAGAATCCTCTCTCACCTGTCTCTGTTGAAATGTTCCATTTTGTTGGCAGGTTTCTCAGTTTCTCTCATGTTACAAAATGGTCAGCACAAACACCCATTTCTGTACTTTGTGTCAGAGGAAATGATTCCAGAAAAGTCCCAGGTCTCTGCTTATTGTCTGATCTAATCAGCTTACCTACAGGTAGAATTCTCCGAATGGCAAGCTTGAACAACGCCCTACCAGCCGGATGAACTGAAAGTAGAGTGAGGATTATGCCACACACAAAAAAATCAAAGTTCTTTTACAAGAAAAAAGGTGGAAACATATGCAGTACAAAGAACAGATGCCTACAACTTGTTGAATCATGCTGAAAAACATGAAAATTTGATTTTTTGGTAGGTCATAGTAACTCCTAGTACATATATTTTGTAAATGTTAACAAACCCTCAATTTAATAATCTCTTAGAGTTTTAATGGGGTTATCATTTACAATATGTAGAATATTACTTTGTTTCTGAAATAAGAGAAAAATAATAATTTTATGATTCTTTTCATAGTTTTTGATAGTGAAAGCAATTATATCTTAAAATTGTGTCCATAACTGAAAAAAACTACACTTACTTAATATAGCTGTGATCTCTAGGGTGTTGTTTCTTCTGAAACTTATTTTTCTCCCCTGAACACCTTTAGAATGGAGATGGAAGTTTCAGCTTAAAGGTGCTATTGCATTTTTAGTTAATATTAGATTTTCTTCAACGGACGGATTTCTATACTTCTCTTTTCTAATGCTCTTAACATGTTAAAATGCATTATGCCATCCTTTTTAGAAAAACTTTTTATAGACGATAAACATACTATGTCATTTAGTACTCCTGAAACTATAAATGCCATTTTTTTTTTGACAGAGTTGGACAGAGAGAGAGAGAGAGAGAGAGAGAGAGAAAGGTCTTCCTTCTCTTGTTCACCCCCCAAATGGCTGCTACGGCCGGCACACTGAGCCAATCCAAAGCCAGGAGCCAGGTGCTTCCTCCTGGTCTCACATGTGGGTGCAGGGCCCAAGCAATTGGGTCATCCTCCACTGCCTTCCTGGGCCACAGCAGAGAGCTGGACAGGAAGAGGAGCAATCGGGACAGAATCCAGCGCCCCAACCGGGACTAGAACCCGGTGTGCTGGCGCCTCAGGTGAAGGATTAGCCAAGTGAGCTTTGGCACTGGCCTATAAATGCCATTTTAACATCTATATTCGACCTAAGCCATTTGTTCCAATACCGATGTAATCTTTTCAAATTTGTGTTAATATTCCTATGTACTTGATTTAATCCATAGAACTTCTTTGTTTTGCAATAAAATACTCTAAATTTTTAGAAATACCCATTATTAAAAAAAAAAAAACCTGCTCTCAGAAATCTAAAACCTTGGCTTTTGCCTAACAGTCCTTCCTCTGTTATTATAAACTTAAGGTTTGTATCCTCCATTCTGTCTTGGTGCTTGTCAGCTCTCAACAGTATCACAGGGAAGATCTTTCTTTCCTTCTTACTGAAATAGTTAATAACTTGAGCATTAACTCCTTTGAGCATTGATGTTCTTGTCTGCAATATGATTATAATTTATACTCCTCTCAGCAGAATTGTTGAGATTGAATATAATAACCTATATGGAGTTTTTAGTGCAACACCTGACACAAGGAGCTGCTTAACAGGTGAATGAAATAGATTTCATTCTGTAATGCCTCCATAGTGAATGGATTCGACAGTAAAAACCATTCTTCTAATACTAGCCATTCCTGGGTTTATAAAGTCTCACATTATGGATATCTCCCTGTACACAGATAATTCAAACTTTTATGTCTTCCTTCTAGATTCCTGCAACTGCTCATGCCTGTAAATGCTTATTTTGTTCTATAGGATAAAATATTCATTATTTAAAAAAAAAACAGTATTCCCTTCTATCTCCTATTTGAAAAACAGTATAGCATTTATGAAACCCTACAGTTACACTTTTTATTATTTTTCCATTTTTTCCCAAACTCTAGTTTCTGGGTCCTGCTTTGCATTTTTGTTTCTTCATATTCTGTATCTTTTTGTCATCTTTCTTAGGTCATTTTTCCATTTTTGTAAGGGCACAATCCATCACATGTGCTATTTTAGAGGCAGAAAGATATTCTGTTAATATTTTGATTTTTATCAATGTTGACACCTGTTACTTTGAGCTGAAGTATTCACCATCGCTAGTCTAGATCTGGATCACTATACTGTCCTCAGGCTCTTTCTCTGTATCTTTATATTTTCCCCTTATGAACTCTTTATCACATGTCCAGGACTAAAGGATTATAAAATTCCTGAATTTTTATTAAGAAACTGGAGGGGCTGGCATTTTGGCGCAGCAGATTAAGCCACATCCTCTAATGCCAGCATCCTATATGGGTGCTGGTTCGAGTCCCGACCACTCCACTTCTGATCCAGCTCCCTGCTGGAAAGGTAGTAGAAGATGATCCAAGTGATGGGGCCTCTGAACCCACATGGGAAACCTGGATGAAGTTCCTGGTTCCTAGCTTCAGCCCAGATATGCCCTAGGTATTGCAGCCATTTGGGGAGTGAACCAGGTGTTAGAAAACCTCTCTCTTTCTAATTCTGCCTTTCAAATAAATAAAATCTTTCAACTTTTTAAAAATCATAGCCTCCCAATTGCTACTGATCAAGCATCAATGTCATATATGAAACAGAAGGCCCTCTGCAATATTTTTTAAAAGATTTATTTATTTATTTGAAAGTTAGAGTTACACAGAGAGAAAAGGAGAGGCAGTGAGAGATGTCTTCCATCCCCTGATGCACTCCCCGGTTGGCCACAATAGCCGGAGCTGAACCAATCTGAAGCCAGGAGCCAGAAACTTCCTCTGGGTTTTCCATCACAAGTGCAGGGGCCCAAGGACTTGAGCCAGCTTCTACTGTTTTACTAGGCAATAGCAGAGAGCTGGATCAGAAGCAGAGCATCCAGCACTCGAACAGGAGCCCATGTGTGATGCAAGCACTGCAGGTGGTGGCTTTACCCACTGTGCCACAGCACTGGCCCTGACCCTGTGTAATATTGCTCTATTGCCAAATAGAAAACTGACATCCACATTTTGCTGATCTCTATCTCATTTTACCCGATATACTTGTTTGTTTATGAATGTGTGTTTATAGCCCTGGACAATAGAATGGCTGATGCCTTATTCTTTGGACTGTAACTTGATACATGAGGGGTCAGTGTGCACACTGGCATGAAAAGGATGAGCTAGGTCCATTGTATTTCTACTCAGAACTTGAAGATATTTTTTCAGATATACATAGAGAACTCAGCAGTGAAGTCATATAGCTTCTAGAGCGAGAAAGCCATCAGCTACACATCTACAGAGAAAATAATAAAGAAATCTACCAAAAGAGATGCAGGTTTGAAGCAAGATGTCCCCCATCATTAAGGACAAAGTGAGAGAGGCAGGGAGAGATGCAGACAGAGACACAACACCGGGGCATGACAAGTGTGGACTCCATCCCCACAGAATTTTTTCTACACTTTAAAAATAAGCCTGACCCTATCTCCTTAAATAGCTTTACCAGATTTATGCTTGTTTTTTCCAATGAAAAAGCTTTGACAACAGATGAACTATTCTTGTTCATCTTATATTTTTTCATTCTGACAAATTTTTCTTCCTTTATAAGATTCCTACTTTTAAGTCAAAACCTCACAACATTGTTGACTCTATGAATTCATTTTCTACCTTCTTAGGCCAAATTCATCTCTAATCTAACTATGATCAAAATCTGTATTTACCTATTTAATAGGCAGCATATCATATTTTAACTATTTAATCTCCTAAAATTTCCTGCCTGTGTTTCAGTTTATACATCTCTTAAGTTTGAATGCTAACAATATTTCCTCAGGAAACTGTAATTAGTGATAAATAATCTGACATATGTAAATCTGGAGATAAACATGGTATGCTTCTTGAAACTAAGTTTAACAGAAACAGATCAAACTGATTAAACTCCTCTTACTTTGGTCAGTTAGGTTAGTTCTATTTAATTCTGAAATATCTCTGGAATACTACAATGAATCTAGCTCCCCAAATTTTCTGTATCTTGCAGATGCTAACGAGAAATTATTTAAAGTTCAAATAGCACTAATGTCAAGAGTTGTGGGTATTAAAGCCAAGGAAATTCCATGTCTGATATGCCATAAACCTCTCTAACTGCTCTGTACATTAATTTCCATGTTCATTAGGAACACTTTTACTCTGAGTAGACATGGTGAGGGTATGATTAAAAGAAAAAAAATTTCTCAGTGGAAGCAGCTTTAAAGGGACTTTTACTTAAATATTCCTCAAGAAATGAATAGAAATTTGACATCAAGCAAGATGAGATTAAGAAAATGGCACAGAAATAAAACAGACCTGTGTTAAGAACGTTATCTCTCTTAGTATTTTTTGTTTGTTTGTTTTACTTAATACTTTTGGTTGAATACTGTAATCAATACACAATTCTTCTTAAGTGCTGAACCTTAACTGAAAAGTGATCGCTGTTAAATATAAGAGTGGGAATAAGAGAGGGAAGAGATGTGCAATTTGGGACATGCTCAAGCAGACTTACCTCAAACGGTAGAGTTAGAAACATACCAGGGGATTCCAATTCAATCCCATCAAGGTGGCATGTACCAATGCCATCTCACTAGTCCCAGTGATCAACTTCTGTTCACAATTGATCATAATGATAGGACTAAGAACCAAAGGGATCACATAAACAAGAATAGTGTCTGCAAATACTAGCTGATAGAATCAAAAAGGGAGAGAATGATCCAACATGGGAAGTGAGATACACAGCAGACCCATAGAATGGCAGATGTCCTAAATAGCACTCTGGCCTCAGAATCAGCCCTTAAGGCATGCTGATCCGGCTGAAAAGCCCATGAGAGTATTTCAGGCATGGAAAGCCAAGACACTCTGGCAAAACAAACAAACAAACAAAAACAAAAACAAACAAAAAAACAAACACCTAAATGAAAGATCTTTGTGAGTGAGATCCCAGTGGAAAGAACGGGTCTTCAAAGAAGGAGGTAGCTTTCTCTGAAGGGAGGAGAGAACTTCCACTTTGACCATGGCCTTGCTTAAATATGATCAGAGTCAGTGAACTCAGGGGGCTTCCATAGCCTTGGCAGCTCATGACAAGAGCCTAGGGTGATTACTGAGGCCATAAACAAGAGTGTCAATTTGTTAAGTCAACAACAGGAGTCACTGTGCACTTACTCCTCATGTAGGATCTTTGTCCTTAGTGTGCTGTACATTGAGATTTAATGCTATAACTAGTACTCAAACAGTATTTTTCACTTTATGTTTCTGTGTGGGAGAAAACTGTTGAAATCTTTACATAATGTATGCTAAACTGATCTTCTGTATATAAAGAGAATCGAAAATGAAACTTGATGTGCATGGAAGGGGAGAGGGAGTGGGAAAGGGGAGGGTTGTGGGTGGGAGGGACGTTATGGGGGGGAAGCCATTGTAATCCATAAGCTGTACTTTGGAAATTTATATTCATTAAATAAAAGTTAAAAAAAAAGAATAGTTCTTGGATGTCTATGCAACATGAAACAATAGTTTTCAGTAAAACTCACATTTCTAAAATAGAATAACAATTTTACTGTGTAAGTTAAAATGATACAACAAAGTAACACAAAGCGAGTGGTCTAAACAATGGAAATCTTTGTCTTATACTTTTGAAGACTCAAAGTCTGAAATCAAGAGTCATCAGGGTTTGTTCCTTCTGATGGCAGTGAAGAAAAACACTGTCATAGGCTACTCTTTTTGGCTTGTAACTGGCTATTTTCTGTGTCTCGTTAGGTCATTTCTTCATTACATCTGTCTATCTCTGACTCCTAATTTCCCCTTTCCATAAGGACAGCCATCATAGTTAGTGAGGGATCTACTCCAGTATAACATCATCTTAACTAATTTCATCTGAAATGTCCCTATTTCCAGATCCCCACGAGCTGAGGTTCTGGGGGTGAAGACTTAAGCACACAAATTTGGAAAGGACACATTCTATGCAGAATAGCTTGAAAATTTGCCACAATCTGTCATCTTTACAACAAAATCAGTTTTCAGGACTGGGTGGAAAGGATGGTGTCATGAGTAAGTGAATGGCAAAATCCCTTTATTTTACCTAGAAGTGCAATTACCAGAAATGTATTCAAAAGCTATTCATTTATGTAAAATGACTAACACATAACATTATTTATTACAGAACTTCTTAGGAAATAGAAAATCATGAAAAGTTATCAATAAGGAATTTATTAATAAGATATAGGGTTTTTTGATGTAATTGGATATTCAGTGTTTCTCTCCAAGATGAGAAAAATATGAATATTAGTGTGTGGAAAGGTGAAAATAAGAATCTGTATCTGTTTTTCATAGAAATGCAAAATTATTAAGAACAAAAGTAAATAACAATCATAATTACTAAAAGCAAATAGCAAAGCATGTATGAAGGGGATGAGACCTAGTTGTCTATGGGACATAGTGAGGAGGCAGAGTTTTCTGTGTACTTCATAAAGAATTTCACTTTCAAAATGTTTGAATGTAATAATTATTCAAAAACTCCTGTAAGAAAATATTTTTTGAAGAACACTCTTCCAAGAGTATCATTTATTATTTAATTTGAAGAATTATCTTCAAAAAAGAAAACTATTGGGCAATTATTTCCTTCTCAAAGTGGTTATATATTTCTCTTCATCTAAAATTAAATTTTTCAAAATGCTAAAATAGGTCAGTAAGTTTCTTTAAGGTGTGGGGATTTTTGAAAAGTATGTAAAATATATTGAGTAAATCAGTTATTTCCTTGGTTCACGTGAATCAGCTTCAACAGATGATAAATTGATTTTACTCTTCAAGAGACTAATACAGAAACATTGAGCTCTCTTGTCATACAATGTTAGCATGAAATTATGCCTGGTAAGATGTCCTCATTATCCTCTCCTTACCAATTTCTTTTATTTATCATATGTTATTAAACTACCCTAAATTCCTCAACTGAAGGATACCTGATCTTTTCTGATAAGTATAAATGCATATAATGGAAAATAAATAAATAACTGGTATTTCTTATTTTATCTTTCTTTGGAAATAACTGGAAACATTTTTAAACTTTTCTAAAAGTGTTAGAACATCTTGTACAATGATACAACTGTACAAGTTGTAAAAAATACAAGTGTAAAAAGTAAATTAAATAGATAATATTTCTATTCCAGCAATGCACATAATTTGTGCCAAGTCTGAAATCATATCCTTCTTCAAATTGTATACTTTTCAGAATACTGTGAACAAATGGAAAACCACTTCCTGTTTTTTTATACAATGCAGAATTGAAGTAGGTGTTTCTGGTTTCCAATAAAGGATTAAATATGTAAGTAATGTTTAAATATTGGCGTCTGTGTTAATTCAAAATTTATATTATTAGAAAATATAATTTCTGTTAACAATATTCAAAAGAATATCATATACCTAATGTACTCAATTATTTTTGAAACAAAACTTCAGAACTAAAGCCATATACAACAAATATTTTAACTTTTGCTACAAATTGAGTAGTCTTATCTTCAGATATTTCTTTTTTTTTTTTTTACTTTTTTTTAACTTTTATTTAACGAATATAAATTTCCAAAGTACGGCTTATGGATTACAATGGCTTCCCCCCCATAATGTCCCTCCCACCCGCAACCCTCCCCTTTCCCACTCCCTCTCCCCTTCCATTCACATGAGGATTCATTTTCGATTCTCTTTATATACAGAAGATCAGTTTAGCATACATTATGTAAAGATTTCAACAGTTTTCTCCCACACAGAAACATAAAGTGAAAAATAATAGATGATTTTTTAAATGATGATGAAATCAGATCAGACCTATTGTCATGTTTAATCCCAGTCAGAGTCAAGTTGGGAATTGATAATTTCTTCTTCTTCTTTTTTTTTTTTTCACAGAAGATCAGTTTAGTATGCATTAAGTAAATATTTCAACAGTTTGCACCCCTATAGAAACACAAAGTGAAATATACTGTTTGAGTACTCGTTATAGCATTAAATCTCAATGTACAGCACATTAAGGACAGAGATCCTACATGAGGAGTAAGTGCACAGTGACTCCTGTTGTTGACTTTACAAATTGACACTCCTGTCTATGGCATCAGTAATCTCCCTATGCTCCAGTCATGAGTTTCCAAGGCTATGGTAGCCTTTTGAGTTCTCCGACTCTTATCTTGTTTAGACAAGGTCATAGTCAAAGTGGAGGTTCTCTCCTCCCTTCAGAGAAAGGTACCTCCTTCTTTGAAGACCTGTTCTTTCCACTGGGATCTCACTCACAGAGATCTTTCATTTAGGTGTTTGTTTTTTTTTTTTGTTTTTTTTTTTTGTTTTTTTTTTTTTGTTTTTGTTTTTGTTTTTGTTTTTTTTTTGCCAGAGTGTCTTGGCTTTCCATGCTTGAAATACTCTCATGGGCTTTTCAGCCCGATCAGAATGCCTGTAGGGCTGATTCTGAGGCCAGAGTGCTGTTTAGGACATCCGCCATTCTATGAGTCTGCTGAGTATCTGGCTTCCCATGTTGGATCACTCTCCCCTTATTTATTTATTTATTCTATCGATTAGTATTAGTAGGTACTAGATTTGTTTATGTGATCCCTTTGGTTCTTAGTCCTATCATTACGATCAGTTGTGAACTGAAATTGATCACTTGGACTAGTGAGATGGCATTGGTACATGCCACCTTGATGGGATTCATCTTCAGATATTTCTAAGTCAGTTTCTTACAGTTCCAAATCAACCAGTTATCAATTCCATAATATTTAGTGATTTTTCAAATCATGATCAATCATGATCATCTAGAACTATTTACTTCATAATAATAAAAGTGTATTGTTATCTGTGATGACACTGAACAAGTACATAAAATTCATTTTATTGCTCTGTTCCTTTATGTGTCTTTTATCCTTACATGGAAACTTAGTCGACAAAAAAGCACTATTGCTACATATCTTCTAAAACTGTTATCTGATTAACATCTCATATTTAATTATACTTTTTTTTTCTTTTTACATAGTCATGTGTAGTGGCTTCGTTCTAATTATCACATGTGTATGGATAATATATTGCAACTTTTACTTGATTAAATTTTCACACTTACTAAAGAAACTGAGTATTTAAATCTTTCTATACTTGAAACACATGCAGAAGGAACAATTAGAAGGGATTCGTGAAATTCATCTTTCAGAGAATTTAGCCATCGTATAAACTTCTAATTACATAGCTATAATCTTACATTTTCTATTTTAAATATTTGATAAAATAAGTAAACATGAGAGTCCCAATTAACATGGGAATAACATATATATTGTAAAAGTAATGAATTTTTAATATTTTTCATCATAAGAAATGAATGAGTTCTTTATTTACATTGAGACATTATGGTAAGCATGAGACAAACAGAACCATTTTGGTCTACAGCTGATATATCCATATGCAATAGAGGACAAGCCTCTATCAAAAGGAAATTGCGGCGCCAGCGCTGTGGCGCAGCAGGTTAACATCCTGGCCTGAAGCATGGGTATTGCATATAGGCACCGGTTCAAAACCCAGATCCTCCACTTCCAATCCAGCTTTCTACTATGGCCTGGGAAAGCAGTACAAGATGGCCCAACTCGTTGCGCCCCTGCACCCACGTGGGAGATCTGGAAGAAGCTCCAGGTTTCTGGCTTCGGATCAATGCAGCTCCGGCCATTGCAGCCAGTTGGGGAGTGAACCATCGAGTGGAAAACCTCTCTCTCTGCCTTTCCTCTCTCTGTGTAACTCTTTCAAATAAATAAATAAATCTTAAAAAAAAAAAAAAAAGATCGTCAGGGCCAGCACTGTGGTGTAGCAGGTAAAGTCGTCGTCTGCAGTGCAGACATCCTATGTGGGAGCCAGTTTGAGTCCTGGCTACATCTATTCTAATCCAGCTTTCTGCTTTGGCCTGGGGAAGGAGTGGAAGATGGCCCAAGTCCTTGGGCCCCGTGGCCACATGGCCCAGAAGAAGCTCCAAGCTCCTGATTTTGGATAGGTCCAGTTCTGGCTGTTGTGGCCATTTGGAGAGTGAACCAGTGGATGAAGACTTCTCTCGCTATGTCTAACTCTGCCTCTCTCTAACTTTGTCTTTCAAATAAATAAATAAACTTTTTTTTAAAAGGAAATAGCCTATAAAGCCAGTGAATTCTTCATCAATCTCATTCATCTATACGTATGTCTTGTTTACTTATATTTCAGTCAATCACAGATTCAGACAGAAATTAAACTGACAATTATATAACATTTCTACTTTAAGATGATGCTAAGAATTAGCTCATCTACTCACATTTTTATGTCTAGTTCATTTTATAAAAAAATTAGTAACAAACACCTCAATAAATAATCTTACTGCCAAGATTATATTTCTATAGAGAGGGCTTTATAGAGTACTAGAATTCAGATTTCCTAAGTTAACCATACAGATACTATAAAAATGAGAAACACTGTAAATTAAGGCTGGACACCTCACAAATATGCCTGTATCTTGACAAAAAGAATATATGTGCTGAAATGTAATTTTGCAATTATTCTGGAACTAAAAAGGAGTGTCCTAGAATTTGCTAGGGAAATGTTAATATATCTGTTCATTAATAATTAGCAAGTTAGGGAAATTTCTATTTCTAGAACATAGTTTTATGTCTCAACAACAAGGATAGTGAATATTTCTTATACAAAGTTACTTTCAAGGAAAACAGGAGTTAGGACAATCAGAAGTTCAAGATTTCATGTTTAAATCCACCCCACCCCCCCAACACATGCTTCATCAGAAGAGAATCATTTGTCTTGAAAGACGTAACCCATAAAGTCTACAGTATGAGGGAAAAATGAAGCCATTAGATTTTTAGAATTTAAGTTTATAGTTGAAGTTTCAATAACACTACCAGTACTGAATAGGCCCCAAGTGTCATACTGAAAAGTCAGCAATGACTAATTCCTTGTGGTAAGAAACAGATGGGTTTATTATACTGAGGTATCGAAAGAGAAAGCTGTTAGCAGAGAATGTGTCTACATTCTTGACACCATTGCAAGAAAGAAATTTTGGATGCATCTGGGTTGAGTGACACAATCAAGCAGAATTTATTGCGAATGAAAGCACTTTCTCAAGATAGGAAGAGTGGACAGGCTTGGGGGAAAAAAGTATTTGCACTGAGTTCTGAGGCTTTTTTCCCTTTATTTTAACTTATAGTGAGGTGATAGAGTATTCATGAGAAAGGGAAGATAATTCTAGGAGTAAAGGAGGTGTTACTGGAATAGGAGTGTCACCCATTCTCTTAACAAAGTCATTTTTATTGGTAATCACAATTTCACAGGTGGGTCATAAAGCCACTGCAATGATTATTTAACTGGCAATGAGTCTGCCTTTTCTGGGGGCATTTGTCAACCTGCTGGTATTTCAGTTAAGATATGGAAAGTTCTTGCAATTTTCCAGGACTCCTCTCATTACGAACTTTTACAATTTTCTCTGAATCTCTGGGGTGCATTGATTGGTAAAATTGTTACCAAGCAAGTCCTTTCTTTATGAATGTTGGGATAAAACAAGAATTTCCAATATCAGAGCCTTTAAGAAGAGTGCTCCTGCTCTGTAAAAAGAGGGGAGCATGCAAACCCTCACCTAGGGTAGCAATAACCCTCAGACAGGCATGCCCATCAGAGTCCCTGAAGGATCCAGCTCCTAGACAGCTCAAGGGAAGTACCAGTCCTGAGTTGTGTTGATCCTCATTACTGCAGCCTTGGGTCCCTAGGCACCTGTCATCTTGATTATGTCCAATTAATAAATATGAAATGCCAGCATGGATCTCTCATGGCCTGCTATGCATGTGGTTTCAGACTCAGATTTGATCCCATCACACATTTTCCCTCAGAACCATTGGAAGATTCGGGAGGAGAGTTTTACCAAAGAAAGAGATCTTAGAGATCTGAAATCAAGTTCGCTAAAGGGAAAATCTGAGGTATCAGCTGCAATGTCAGTTCAGACCAGGTGTGTCTGAAGATTATGCCCCAATGGGATTAACAAGAATGTATAGTGTGATATTTCAGGATATTGTAAATAAGATAGAAACAAAGAGCAAATTATTCTGCTTCAGATAATTTGTGCTTTCAACAAATTGGTGAGTCCCATTGTGGCAGATACAAGAATATAGTTTATTTTAATGGAATCAGCAGGACAGTTGTCATAAAAATAAACAGAAATTTGTACCACAAGGGTGGAGGGTTGAAAAGTATTAATGTTGGTGGAGGTGATATCGGAATATGGGGTGCCAATTATATTACGATGTGCTTATTAATTAATTCCCAATATTAATGAGCCTGTGTGGGTTCTTGCTTAATATTCAGAGAATAATTCTGGCACAAATGAACAAGGCAGAATGATAAGTTTTTAAGCTTTTTATTCAGTGAGAAATATGCATAGGAGAGTGAGGGCATTAGTCTAATCTAAGGAGAAGGGAAAGTCTGGAAATTAGGTTAGAGTCGATACCAAGCAGAAAGCAGGCCAAAAGCTGCGTTCAGGAAGCGTTTTGAACAGCTATCCACCACTTATCATGGGCAGAAGCAGAGGCAGAGAGCAATTTTGAGGCACTCCTTGCCTTTCATGTTTTTGAAAAGGTAGTGGTTACATGGTCTGGTGGGCAGGTGAGGACCTGTGATCACACAGGGCGTATGGTAAAGTGTGTTGTCTCCAGCTTACAGACCTAATAGGTTTTGTTCTATCTGCCTGCCTGTATCAGAAGCAGATGGTGTACATGGTAGCACCACAGAAAGAAAACAAAACAAAACAAAACAAAAAAACATAACCAGTTGGTCTCCTACATGGCATGTATTCTAAATCCCAGCTGTTCTGATGAGACAACCATCAAGTTGTAATTGGGATAACTTGAATCTGTATGACACACAGGGAGCCTCTCATGATCTCCAGATTGAGGGAGCCATGGTACCCAATCAGCAGAGAGATCATCACCTATTGAGAAGGTGGATAGATGGCAGATTAAGGTGCATAGCAGAGCACCCCCTCCAATATGGGAGGTGAGAAGCTGTCACTAACTCCTCTGTTCCTGAATGGCTAATCAAGAAAAATGTTAGAATGTCTGTCTGATTTCTTGACACTGTTGCAATAAAGAACTCCAGGTTAGATAAGAGTTGATTTGGGCAAGCAAGCGATGCATTGTAAGCAAAATATGCAATCAATATAGTGACATGGCAGGCTTGGGGTAGAGAGGTGGTGGTTGTGGATGGCATCTGCCCTGAGGGTCTGAAAAGATTTTTTCCCTTATATTATCTTATAATAAGGGGGTAGAATATTCATGAGATATGGAAGAGAGCTCTAGGAGTAAAGTGGAGAATTCCTGGAATGCAGGTGTCACCTATTTTCTAACAAGACTATTTTTTCAGATCAGTCATGGTGATCTTGCAGGCAGATCGTAATTGCAACAGCAATGACAATATACCTGACAATGAGGATGCCTTTTCTGAGACATTTGCTGACCTAGTGGCTTTTGAGTTAAGATATAAAAAAGTCCTTGAAATTTTGAGATATATGGTTCTCCATTCATATTTAGCTACCTGCTAACACTAACACAGAAACCAGTCCAGTATAAAGGATTGTTACATTGTACAATGGATAAGGAGGACATCTTAAGTCTGGGTATTCTGAAACTTTTTTTTTTTTTACAGGCAGAATGGACAGTGAGAGAGACAGAGAGAAAGGTCTTCCTTTTGCCATTTGTTCACCCTCCAATGGCCACCACAGCTGGTGCGCTGCGGCCGGCGCACTGCGCTGATCCAAAGGCAGGAGCCAGGTGCTTCTCCTGGTCTCCCATGGGGTGCAGGGCCCAAGCACTTGGGCCATCCTCCACTGCACTCCCTGGCCACAGCAGAGAGCTGGCCTGGAAGAGGAGCAACCGGGACAGAATCCGGTGCCCTGACTGGGACTAGAACCTGGTGTGCCGGCGCTGCTAGGCGGAGGATTAGCCTATTTTAAAGTAATAATATTGTGGAAAGAAATTTAGAAGTATTAATTAGCCATTATTAGTAGTGTCAACTGGACAGATTCCATGAAGAAACAAAATCTACAATTAGAAAGGTCCTTAGAAAACAATGGCTAATACAAATAAGTCAGCTGGAATAAATTTAATTTGAAATCATTATCATGCCCCCCTGAGTCCCTGTAGTTACTTAGTATGCTTATCAGAGCCTTAATCTTGGAAGTATGCAACACTCAGTGGGAAACCTGATGACAGGCTAAGCAAAGGAAATGCAGATTTTCTTCTTGGTCAAGGTAGGGTTCCAAAAAATACCTACTGACTCGTGCTGTTTTCATTTTTCTAGATAATCATAATCAAACAGAAATAAGTTACCACCACCAACAACAACAGAAACAAATTCTTTTTCTAGGAAATATTTTTTTTATGCCTTTCATTGAAAGAAGGTCCTTAAGGAGACCCAGCATAACTCAGAGGATAGACCTAAACTGTGACTTGATGAAAGATAAATATTTAATCCACATTTTGGATCAGGCAAAAGGATCAATGTCATGTTTACTGATCCTCATTTTGCATCCTTTTGGGGGAAAACTCAGTAGGAAGTTAATAAATGTTTGATGAATTGCTGAGTTTAACCTGAGAGACGCATCAAAAATTTCCTCTCTGGGAGGATTCTCTAACCTGTCTTTTGTCTAACTCTCACATATTTGATGATGGCAATTAATCACATAAATTAGAGAACACAAATTTTGGATAATTTTCCCCCTTTCTAATAAGCTACATGAATTGTTCAGGGCAGAAGGAGAGATTACACAGGCAATTAAATTGAATTGCAACATAGTGTGGACTTAGTGCTATCAAGGGGGAAGTTTGGGCTGATGGTGCTTCAGTGCTGACCAGATCAGAAGATTTTCTACTCACGATGTCAGCTTTCCATTTTTTTTTTCAGATTGAGCATTGTATTAGAGAATTCAGCTCCAGAGGAATATTGGAATTTATTTATTGAACCTGTTAGAGGGGATTTTTTTAAACTTCTTAATTTTCTACATAATACTCCCCTTAGAATTTTCATTATGTAAGACTGAAATTAAAAGAGGAAGTAAGCATATTAGCTAAACAAAAGGTTAAAACATACCAAGAAAAGTTATATGATTCTGTTTTTTTAATGCACTGGGTACATTTAAAGGTATAAATTATAATGGTCAACTACCTCAGAGGATCATTCAGGATCTTGGCATTCAGATGGTTGAAAATGTTCATGAGCCAGTATTTAAGAGGAAATAAACATGGATAAAAAGGGTAGGGAAGAAACCTTAGGTTTCCAGAAAAGACAATCCAGTTACTTAATAGTAATACAAAAAGAACATAGTCTAATTAGAGTTCTTTAACAGCTCCAAGAGTGTGAAGCTGATTGCCCCCAGAAACCAGGACAATACTCATTCTCACACTCTACTAGTATTTCAGAAACTATTTGTAAACCAACTTCAAATTTAAGAAATAAGCCACTTATTAGTTTCCAATTTTAATGGATACTTTCTCCTGGTCCTGAAAGAGTTGTGTGTTTTATGTCATATAGATATTTTACATAAAATGATTAAAATAATATCTCAACAAAATGTTGTAAGAGCTATTTTTTACATAATTAAACCCAAAATCAAAGTGCACAGTCTATCACAGCTAAATCTAAAAGTTTCAGGGGCTGGCATTGCTATATATTGGGTTAAGCTGAGCTTCTGATTCAGGCATTCCATACTGGGGTGCCACTTTGAGAGCCAGTTGCTCCACTTCCAATCAAGCTCCTTGCTAACATACCTTGAAAAGCAGCAGAACATGGCCAAAGTACTTGGGCCCCAGCCACTCATGAAGACCAGGACGAAGTGCCTTGCTTTAGACTGATCTAGCTTCTGCTGTTGAAGCCATTCAGAGAGTGAACTGGGAATAGAAGATCACTCTATTTCTGTCACTCTGCCTTTCCAATAAATAAATATTTTAAAAATTAAAGGTTATTTTTGAAGTGATGGCAATGACTATCCTAGCAGGGAATATAGAAGTATTATATCAAGGGAGAAAGCCAAATATCTGAATCATAATTAACATAAGAAGATGATTTATTTGAAAGTTAAAGGGGGTGGGGAATCTTGATGCTACTGGTTTATTCTCCAAAAGGCCACAATAGCCAGGTCTAGGAAAGGCCAAAGCTCGGTCTCCCACATACTTAGCACGGCCCCAAATACTTGTGCTAACATCAGTTACATTCTCAGCTGCATTAGGAGGGAGCTTTGTAGGAAGCAAAGCAGCTGGGACTCAAACCAGACTATGGGATGCCATCTTGACAGCAGCAACTTAAATCACTGCACCACAATGACAGCTCCCAGAGTCTACATTCAAAGTAATTGTCTTTCTATAAAGTTTGTCTTTACAGCAAAAATGACCAAAACATACATGAAATGTACAATATATTTGTCCCTCTCTCATTACTGTTAATGCTAGTTTTATATCAGCATCATTTACAAATATTTTATTTACAAATTTTGAGATAATATATTTTTAAACTTAATAAATTACTATTTTGGGATAAGATGTTTTTAATGTATATTATAGGCCAAGGCATAATGCTCCACTAAATAAAGAGTTCATCAAATAAAAAGTAAAAGGACCATAGTTAAGCAGGAAAATAGGCAAGAACTATAAACAATTATCAAATGAAAAGATTCATTTCAAATTTACTCATGTAAAATAATTTTAAGTCAAAAAATCATTACAACCATGGTAGTATATAAATCAATAATTTGTTTCACTAAGATTTGAAATAAAATCTGACAAACACCATATTTGCAGCAAAACCTGATGAAACAAGGACATAAGGCTCAGCCATTCTCCCTCATTGCTCAAAAGAGATTAAACTTTGGAATATATTCCTTGCCCTTGAAACTAAATTGGGTCTCGCACCCTATTGCCTTCACCCCCAACCCTGCATTATTTTCCAGGTTCCCAAGGCCTTGCCCAGTTCCTGGAATTCCCCTCCGCTGCTGCCCCCTACCCCCACCTCCAGCCCTAGCCCTCCTTCAAAAGGCCTGGCCCCTGGGGGTCGGGGCCTTCTGCCACATGCTCCATCTTGTACATGAAGGCAGTTGGTCACCCACCTCTATGGATTTATTTTCTCTGAATAAACTCGGTCTGGCTGTAAATTCATGTACTGCCTCTTTTCTATTCTGCGACTCTTTTCCTAACATTTTGGTGCCCGTGTGAGGAGGCACCAATCTGCTACTCTTTTCCTAACAAAACCAATACACACAATTATTTTTCTTTTGTTTTGGATTTCTGATTTTTTCAGAAAAAAAAATGTTCCCATATGTAAGGGAGAACATGTAGTATTTGTCTTTCTATAGCTGACTTGTTTTACTCAATATGCTGTCCTCCAGTTCCAACAAATTAGATGCAAATGATAGAATTCCATGTTTTGTAGCTGAATAATGTCCCATTGTATATTTATACCACATTTTATCCATTCACCAGATGATGCACACCTTCATTGATTCCATATTTGGGCTACTGTGAACAGAGCTGCCATGAACATTATGGTGCAGGTATCTCTTTGATAAAATGTGTTCATTTCTTTGGGTATATATCCAGTAATGGGATTGATGGATAGTTTGACAAATATATTTCCAGTTTTTTAAAGAAATCTCTGGAGCCTGTGCTATAACGTAGAGGGCTAAGCCTCCACCTCCAGTGCTGACATCCCATATAGGAGCCAGGTTAATGTTTTGGCTACTCCAGTTCCAGTCCTGCTCCCTGCTACTGCACATTGTAAAGCAAATGAGGATGGCCCAAGAGCTTAGGCCTGTACACACATGTGGAATACCTGGAAGAAGCTCCTGGCTCTTGGTTCTGGTGTGGAACAACCCTGGCCATTGTGGCCATTCGGGGAGTGAGCCAGTGGAAGGAAATCTCTGTCTGCCCTTCCCTCTCTGTGTGTAACTCTGCCTTTCGAATAAGTAAAATAAATTCTTAACAAATAAAAGGGTTTTTGCATCCATAATGTGAGCTCCATTAAACAAATAAATTAGGGGCTGGTTCTGTATTTTCATATACTAAGCCTCCACCTGCACCAGCATCCCATATGGGTGCCTGTTCTATTATTGGCTGCTACTCTTCAGATCCAGCTCTCTGCTCTTCAGATCCAGCTCTCTGCTATGGCCTGGGAAAGCATTAGAAGATGGCCCAGGTCCTTGGGCCTCTGCACCCAAGTGGGAGACCAGGAGGAACATCCTGGCTCCTGGCTTTGGATCAGTCCAGCTCTGAAATCTCCATACTCTTTCCACAATGGCAGCATTAATTTATATTCTCACCAAAAGTTCCTCTTTCTTCAAATGCTCACCATTTGTTTGCCCTCTTTTTTTTTTTTTTTGATAATAACCATTCTGATAGTAGATGTTATCTTGTTTTTGGTTTTTATTTGCATTTCCCTGATAGTTAATGAGACAGAGCTCTTTTTTATTTCATTTGTCGGCCAACTGTATTTCTGCTTTTGAGAAGTCTATGTGCTGAATTGGATTGGTTGTTTGAGGTTTTTGTTTTGTTTTGTTCATTTTTTAAGTTGTTGATATATTCATGATATTATTCCTTTGTCAGATAAGTAGCTTGCAAATATTTTTTTTTCCATACTGGTGGGTATCTCTTCTCTCTACTGATTGTTTCCTTGCTGTACAAAAGCTTCTGAGTTTGATATAATGCCGTTTGTTTGGTGCTTTTGTTGCCTGTGCTTTGAGGGTCTTATCCAAGAAGTCATCATCTACACAAATGTTCTGAAGTGTTTCCCTGACATTTTCATCGTCTTAGGTCTTAAATGTTAGTCTTTGATCCATCTTGAGTTGATTTTTTTCAAAAAGATGTAAGGATCTAATTTCATTCTCCTAAAAATATGCATCCAAGTTTTGCAAGCACCGCTTATTAAAGACACTGTAGTTCATGTGCATACAGCCAACTAGATTTTGAAAAAGTGCCAGACCCTACCTTGGAGAAAGGATGGTGTCTTTAATATTTTCAAACATTTAAGACCCAAGACAATGAAAATGCTACCTGAAAATGTTTCAGGTTTGAATTGCATTTCCCTGAGGACTAGTTATCATCAATGTTTTTTCATGCATTTGTTGGATATTTACAATTCTTTTGAAAACTGTCTATTCACATCCTTTGCCCATTTCTGAACAGAATTCATTATTTTAGTATTTGTTTTCTGCTATAATTTCTGTCATTACGGTGAAAGAGGCCTCTCACTGTTTTGTCATTTTGGTCCTTTGCAAAATAACATAGTTTTAACTTAAATTCTTGGTATGTGTGTGATATATCATTGCTATTTTGAACTGCATTTCCCTAATAGCAAGTGACATTGACTATGTTTTCATATATTTGTTGGCAATATGTAATTATTCTTTTGTAAATTCTCTGTTCACATCGTCTGCCCATTTCTGAACTTAATTTGCTGTTGTTGCTATTGTTGTTTTCTGGTATGTTTATTTGGCTGTAGTTAGTGTGTCATCTTGGATCTTCTGGAGATAACATTTTTACCTTACTTTACTGACAGAGGTGAAGCAGTTTCTCATGGTGGTTATGATTTGCATTTCTCTGATAGCTAGTGATATTGATCACTTTTTCATATATATGTTAGCAATTTGTTATTATTTGAGAATTGTCTATTGATGTACATATCTGGTGCTTTGGTCAGTGAGTCTTCTCAGCATTCAGCCATTTTGAATTTCCTTGATTTAATATATTATTAATTTACCTTAATGACAGGGGTGAGGTGATATCACATTGTGGATTTGATTTTAATTTGTACTGATATTGATCATTTGTATATAGTTGTTCACAATTTGTATTTCTTTTTTAGAAGACTATCTATTCAATTCCTTTTCTCATTTCTGACTTGGATTGGTTTTGTTGTTGTTGAGTTTTTCTATTTCCAGAGCTGAAGTCACTGTGACTTTTCACTATTCTGACATAGTGAATCTCCTTGATATAACGAAGTTTTAACTTCCTTTACTGACATGGGTGAAGTAATATCTTACTGTGATTTTTGATTTGCATTTCCCAGCTATCTAGTGGTATTCAGGATTTCTTCATGTATTTCTTGGACAGTTGTTTTCCTCTTTTAAGAACTGTCTATTCAAATCCTTTGCCTATGTTTGAACAGGATATTTTGGTTTTGTTTTTGTTTTTTGTTATTATTGAGTATTCTGGTATATTTATCTTGTTGAAGCCAGTTCAGCTTCTTGCTAGTAAGCTACATTGAGTTTCCTTGTGACAACTTATTGTTAACTCAATTAAGAATGGTGACATATTGTTGAGAATTTGGTATGTTATTTTCCTGATAGCTAGCAATATTCACCATTTTTCCATTTATTAGTTGGCCATTTTTTTCTTCAAGAATGGTCTATTCAGAACTTTTTCCCTTTTCTGAACTGGGTTGGTTTTTTTTTTTTTAATTTTATTTTAGTGGTATATTTCTGTACTGAGACATCTGACTATTCAGCCATCTTTGATTTCCTTAAGATAACAACATATTTTTATGTTACCTTACTGAGAGGGCTAAGTGACATCACATTATGTTTTAATTTGCCCTTGATATTCAGCATTTTGAAGTATTTGTTGTCAACTTAAAATTCTTCTTTTTAAAAATGTATATTCATGTCCCCTGTCGATTTCTGAACTTGATTATATATATAATTTGTTGGTGAGTTCTCTCAGCTAACATGTTTTGAACTAACTGTAATTACAGAGATGAGGAGATAACTCATTGTGGTTTTGATTTGCATTTCCCTGATAGCTAGAAATAATCAGTAATTTTTCATTTATTTTTGGTGATTTATAATTCTTATTTTGGGAACTGTTTATTCATGTTTAACTCTTGTCTGAACTGAACTAGTTGTTTTTGTTGCTTTGGAGTTTTGTGTTATATCTTTGTGCAACCTCTACTATGCATCAATTTTGGATCTCTTTGAGACATTATTTTTTAAAATTTATTTTATGTTAGATTTTGAGGTGATTTCTCATCTTATCTTGATTTGAGTTGCATTTTTCTTGTGAGTAGTGATATTCAGGAGTTTTTCACATATTTGTAGATGTCATGTTATTCTTTTTAGAAATGTCTATTAATGTCCTTTGCCTACGTCCAAATGGGATAGGTTGGTTTGTTTTTGTTGAGTTTTCTACTATATTTCTTGGGCTATTATGAGTGAGGCTTCTTATTTTACAGCCATTGTGGTTCTCCTTGAGATAATATATTTTTATTTTATCTTTGACATGAGTAAAGTAATATATCATTGTGGTTTTGATATGCACTTCACTGGTGCCTGTTGATATTGAGTTGTCATATTTGTTGGCAATTTGTTATTCTTCTTTCAAGAATTCTCTGTTGACATCCTTTGCTCATTCTGAACGTATTGGCTTGCTTTTGTTTTGTTTTTTCATAAATTCATGAGTCTGTGTCAGTGGGGTTTCTCAGTATTTGGCCATCTTGGATCTTCTTCAGATAACAAATTAACTTACCTTAATGACAGGGGGAGATTATACAATATTATGATTTAGACTTGCTTTTCCCTGGTGGTATGAAATATTCAGCATTTTTCAGGTATTTGTTGACCATTTGTAATACCATTTTTGAAGACCGTCTATTCACACCCAAGCATTTCAGCTGGATTGGTGTTTTTTATTGCTTTTGAGTTCTCTGGTGTTTCTGTGCCTGAGGTCAGTGTTGCTTCTACTTTTCACCTGTCTTGGATCTTGACTAGATAATATATTTTATCTTAGTGACAGTGGTGAAGTGGTATCTCATTGTGGTTTTGATTTGAATTTCCTAGGTGGCTAGTAACAGTTTTTTCATATAATTGTTGGCCATTTATATTTTTTCTTTTGAAACTGGTTTATACTCAGGCCCTTTTTGTATTTCTGAACTGTGCAAGTTTCTTTGGGTTTTGTTGAGTATTCTGGTATATGTCACTGTGGTGTGAGTACAACTTCTCACTATTCAGCCATCTTGGAACTCCTTGAGAAAACATATTGCTAACTTCTCTTAATGATGGATGCGATGTGATATGTTTTGGGGGTTTTGAATGGCATTTCCCTGATAGTGATAATCAGCATTTTTTCATTTATTTCTTGACCATTTGTATTTATTTTTTTTTTAAACTGTCTATTCACATTAATTGACTATTATCTTAACAGGATATGTTGTTTGTGTGGCTATTGAGTTTTCTGACATATATTGATGACTGGGTTCATTGCGGCCTCTGCTATTGCACCATCTTTGAAGTCCTCAGGGTATCATATTGTAAACTTACCTTAATAACAAGGTTTGAGGCTATATCCCATTGTGAATTGGATTTCATTTCCTTGATTTCTGGTGATATTGAGAATTTTCCCCAGATATTTGTTAGCCATTTGCATTTCTTTTTGAGAACTGTCTATTAGATCCATTGCCCTGTTCTTAAATGGACTGTTTTTATTTTTATTGAATATTCATATATATGTGTGTGTGTGCATGTGTGTATGTGTGTATGTGTGTATGTGTGGAGAGTGCAAATTCTCAAATTCAGCCGTCATGAATCTCTGGGTAACACATTTCACTTATCTTAATGATGTGGTTTCCTGATGTCTTATTGTGGTTTTGATTGGCATCTCTCTGATGACTATTGATGTTGAAAAAAAATTTATAGGTTTCTTGGCATATTCCTATTTTTGTTTGGAGAACTGTCTATTGAAATCCCTTATCCATTTCTGAACTGAATTAGTTTTGTTGGTTATTGTGTTTTCTTGTATATTTGTGGGGCTCTGTACAGTGATGCTTCTCAATATTCAGCCATCTTGGTTCTCTTAGAGATAACATGTAGTTAAGTTACCTTAATGACAGAAGTGAGTTGATATCTCATTGTAGTGTTGATTTGCATGTCCCCGGTGGCTAGTGATTTTCAGAATTTTTTCATATATTTGTTGGCCATTTGTAGTTCTATTTATTAATTTTTTCTTTTTAAGTCCATTGCCTAGTTCTGAACTTGACAAGGTGTTTTGTTTTTGTTTCTGTTGAGTATTCTTGTATATGCCTGTTTCTAAGGTAAGTGTAAATTCTCAAAATTAACCCATATTGAATATCCATATCTGAACTGTATAGTTGGTTTTTGTTGCTGCTGAGTTTTCTGGTAGCGCCTGAGGTCATTGTGGCATTTGATGATTGCCATCTTTTACATTTTTCAGGTAACAATTTTATCTTATCTCAATGCCAGGATCGGAGGTGCTATCTCATTGTCAACTTGATTTGCATTTCCTTGATTTCTAGTGATATTCAGCATTTTACCATATATTTGTTAGCCATTTTCATTTCTTCTTTTGAGAATTGTCTGATCAGGATGATTGCCAAGTTCTGGAAAGGACAGGTTGTATTGTATTGTTAAGTATTCCCATATATGTCTGTTTGTGAGAAGTAACTGTTAAGACATCTTGGATCTCCTCAAGATAACATATATTCAACTATTTAATCTGTGGTGATCTGATGTCTTATTATTTTGATTTGCATTTTCTTAATCACTAGTGATATTGAGAATTTTTTCATAGATGTTTGGCAATTTTAATTCTTCTTTGGAGAAGTCTCTGTTTTCATAGTTTGCCCATGTCTGCACTGATACCATTGTTTATGTTCAGTTTTTCTGTATATTTATGGGGCTGTGGACAGTAAGGCTGTCTTAGCTTTCTAAATGTAGAATATTGTTACTTTAATGACAGGGGTGAGGTGTTATCTCATGGTCGTTATGATTTGCATTTCCCTGATAGCTAGGGATAATGAGCGTTTTTTTCATATGTTTTTTGCCATTTCTATATTTAGTATGTACTTAGCCCGTATCTGAATTGGATAGGTGTTTTTGTTGCTGGAGGGTTTTCCAACATATGTTTGTTCCTCAGATCAGTGTGCTATTAGGCCATCTTAGTAGACCTTGAGGTAATATATTGCTAATTTCCCTTAATAATAGACTCTGAGGTAGTATCTGATTGTCAATTTGATACACATTTCCTTGATTTCTAGTGATGTTGAGCATTTTCCATATAATTGTTAGTGATTGGTGTTTCTGCTTTTGAGAATTGTCTATTCAAAGCAATCCCAGTACTGAAAATGGGCAGATTTTTTGTTGATCAGGTTTATAATATATTTCTCTGTGGGAGGTGAGAGGACTTATCATTCTTAGGCCATCTTGAAGCTTCTCAAAATAATATGTTTTTCATTTACATTAATGATATGATGCACTGATACCTCATTGTGGTTTTGATTTGTTTTTTTGATGGCTGGTGATATTACACATTTTTCATAGACATGTTAGTAATTCCTTCTTCTTCTTTTGAGGAATGTCTTTTGACATACTTTGTCCATTTCTGTGTTGAGTTTTTGTTTTTTTGTATTGTTTCATTTTCAGGTATATTTCTGGCCTGCAGGCAGTGATGCTAAGTATGCAGCCATGTTGGTTCTTCTACAGCATATTGTTAACTTTCCTTAATGACATGGGTGAATAAATATCTCATTGTGGTTTACATCTGCATTTCCCTGGTGGCTAGTGATTTTAAGCATTTTTTGTCTGTTCAAGTTCATTGCCCAGTTTTAAACTGGAGAGTTTTTATTGTTGTTGAGTATTCTCCTAGATGTCTGTGTAGGTGAGTGCAACTTCTCACTAATCAGCCTTCTTGGAGATTAGCAGGAAGCATATTTTTTACTTACCTTGATGGAGGGGTTAATATCTCATTGTAGATATTATTTGTATTGACCATTTTTCCCCCATATAATTGTTGCCATTTGTATTTCTTCTTTTGAGAATTGTCTATTCAGATCTATTGCTAATTTCTGAACTGAATGGATTGCTTTTTGATGTTGAATATTCTGCTATATGTCTGTATGATATAGGTGTGGCATGTCACTAGTCAATCATCTTGGATCTCTTTAAGATAACATTTTTACTTACCATAATGATGTGGTGAGCTGATATCACATCCTGGTTTTGATTAGCATTTCCATAATGGCTCTTGATATTCAGCATATTTTCATATATTTTCTATGAATTTGTATATCTTCTTTTGAGAATTTCCTGTTCAAGACTTTTGCCCTTTTTGGAACTGAATAGGTTGTTTTTGTTGGCATTAGGCATTCTGGTGTTGTGTATATCTGAGGTGAGTATGGCTTCTCACAATTCAGTTATTTTGCATCTCTTCAAGATAATGCATTTTTCACTTACCTTAATGAAATGATGAACTGATATCTCCTTTTGGTTTTGATTCACATATCCCTGATGACTAGTGATATTGACCATTTTTTCCTATATTTGTTGGTCATTGTATTTATTTTTGAGAATAGTCTAATCACGGTTTTTGCCCATATCTGAAATGGATATGTGGTTTTTGTGGCTGTTGAGTTTTCCAGCATAAATCTGAGACTTACATGATAGTGGCTTCTGCCATTCAGCAAACTTTGATGTCCTTAATGTAACATTAACCTTAGTGACAGAGGTGAGGTAATACCTCAAGTAATTTTGATTTGCATTTCCTGAGTGACATGTGATATTGAGCATTTTTTCACAGATATGTTGGAAATTCTCAATTCTTCCTTTGTGAATTGTGTGTTTTTGTCCTTCACATATGTCTAACTGAAACACTAATTTGCTGTTGTTGTGAGTTTTCTTGTGTCTTTCTGGGGCTGTGGTCAGTGAGACTCTTCAGTATTTGACTGCTTGGACTTTGGAGATTATATGTTACTTTTATGATAGGGGTGAGGCAATATCTCATGGTGGTTTTGAGTTGTGTTTATGTGATGACTACTGATTTAAGGTTTATTCCCCATATTTGTTGTATTTATTCTTTTGATAACTGGGTGTTCACATTCTTTGCACATATCTGAACTGTAAAAGTTGTTTTCTTTGCTCTTGAGCTTTCTGGTGCCTGAGGTCATTGTGGCTTCTGCTATTCACCTATCTTGGAAGTCTTCAACATAACATTTTAAACTTACATTAATGGCAGAGTTTGAGCTGAAAGCTCATTGTGGATTTTATTTGCATTTCCTTGATTCCTAGTAATACCAAGTTTTTTCCCCATATAATTGTTGGCAATTAGTATTTTTAATTTGAGAACTGTGTATTCAAGTCCATTGCCAATTTCTGAACTTATACAGATTTCTCATTGAAACCTATTTATTGATGTCTTTTGTCCATTTCTCAATGGAATTGTTTTTGTTGTTGTTGTGTGTTTTTGTGTGCTGTGTACAATGAGTTACATAGTGTCGCTCCCCCTCTTCGTGGAGGAACGACACTAAACCCTGCCTAGGTTTCCTATCCGAGTCACGGCACCATTATGTCGCTCCCCCTCTTCGTGGAGGAATGATACAGGACCCTGCGCTGTTCTTTTGCCTGCTCAGCCCTTCCCGGGTTTGCTGCTGGTTCTTCCCGGGTTGGCTACCGTCCCTTCCACCTCCGTGGAAGGGTGGTTCCCCCTGCCACTTTCCCCACTTCCGCAGGGGAGTGGCACACCGCCGGCCGGCTCTCTCGGGGGCTGCTCAGATGTTCCTCAGGTGTTCCTGGTGCATGTTGTCTCTCTCCTCCTTTATAGTCCTCTTCCACCAATCCCAACTCTGCTACCCACTCGCCGAGTATGCTGCTCTCCTCCAATCAGGAGCAGCTCCTGCAGCTTATTGGTTGAACTGGAGGCAGCTGTGTAGAAGCAGTTTACTCCTCTCCCAGCGCCATATTGTGGGAGGGCAGATGCATAGAATAAGTCTTAATTCGAGTAACTTAGTCTAGTCCGAGTTGCTCCCCACACATAGGGAGGTAAATCCAGAGAAGAGAGAAAGGTCTTCAATCCATTGGTTCACTCCCCAAATGGCTGCAATGGGCAGAGTAAGCTGATCTGAAGTCGGGAGCCAGGAGCTTCTTCTGGGTCTCCCACACAGGTACAGGGGCCATCTTCTTACACTTAGGCCATCTTCTTCTGCTTTCCCAGGCCATAACAGAGAGCTGGATCTGAAGACATGCAGCCAGGACTTGAACCGATGCCCATATGAGATGCCAGCTCTGTAGACCAGAGCTTTAACCCGCTGCGCCACAGCACCAGCCCCTACATTATTGTTGATTTGCATTGCCCTGATTGCTTGTAACACTGAACAGTTTTTTTCATGTATTTGTTTGTGACTTATAGTTCTTTATGTCTTTGGTCCATTTTGTTATGTGCTTCCTTGTGTATTTCTGAGGGTCTGGTCAGTGAAGCTCTTCAACATTCAATTTATTGGATTTCTGAAAATAACACAGTGTTATCTTCCTTTAATGAGGATAGTGAGGTGATATCCCACTGTGGTTTTGATTTGCATTTATCTGATAGCTATTGATATTCATTATTTTTTCTTATATTTGTTGGCCATTTGTAATTCTTGAAAACACTCTGTTCACATCCTTGACTAATTTATGAGTTTGATTGGTTGTGTTTGTTGTTGTTGAGTTTTCTGTAATTTTCTGTGAATGTAGTCAGTGAGGATTCTCAATATTCAGCCATTTTGTATACCATTATGATGACCTGTTTTTAACTTACCTTAATAGCAGTGTTGAGACCATATCTCATTTTGGTTTTATTTGGAATTTGTTGCTGGCTAGTGAATAGTGAGCATTTATTCATCCATTTGTCATCCATTTGTATTTCTTTTGAGAACTATTTATTCAGATCCTTTGCCAATTTCTGAACTGTAAAAGTTACTTTTTGTTGTTGAGTATTCTGGTATATTCATTTGTCTGACATGAATGTGGCTTCTCACTATTTAGCCATCTTAGATTTGCTGGAGAACACATGTTGTCAACTTACCTTAATGACAGTTGTGAGGTCTCATTGTGAATTTGAATTGCATTTCTCTGATAGCTAGTGACATTGAAAAGTTTCTCATATATTTGTTGGAGATTTGTATTTCTTCTTTAGAAATCTGTTGAGTTTCTTTTCCCATATCTAAACTGGATTATTCTGTGTCTAATTGTAGGGTTTTTTTTTTTTTTCCATTCTCTTTTAGCTAAAGATGTTGAGCATTTTTTCTTGGCCACTTGTATCTACTCACATTGTGGTTTTGGTTTGCATTTCTCTGGAGGCTACTGATATTGATCATTGTGTTCATAAATTTATTGGCCATTTGTTGTCTTCTTTTGAGAGTTTTCTGTCCAGTTACTTTCCTAATTTCTTATCTGGATTGGTTTTGTTGTTCTTGCTGTTCAGATTTCTAGTATATTTCTGTTAATGAGGTCATCATGACTTATCACTAATCAGTCATCTTGGATCTCCTTGAGATAACATATTTTTAACTTACATAACAACAGGGATGAGATGGTGTCTCACTGAGGCTTTTAGTTATATTTCCCTGGTGGGTGTTGATATTAAGCATTTTTCATACATTTGTAGCCACTTGTAATTCTTCTTTTGAGAAGTGTCTACTCATGTACCTTACCCATATCAGAACTGAATTGGTTGTTTTTGTTGCTGTTATATTTCTCTTCCTGAAGTCTGTGCAGCTTCAATGACAGCCATCTTGAATCTCTGAGATAACATATTTTACCTTACATAACAGACAGGGTTTGAGGTGATATCATGGATTTGATTTGAATTTCCTCCATGGGTAGTGACAGTGTGCATTTTTTCATATAGTTGTTGGCCATTTGTATTTTGTCCTACTGTCTATTTGAGGCAGGCAAGCAGACAGGATAAATTCGATTAGGTTTGTGAACTGGAGGACCATGCCCTCTGTGTGATCTCAAGCCTGCACCTGATCCCACTTGTATGCCCACCTGCCAATCAGGCTTCACAACCACTTCCTTTTGGAAGTAGATAAAAGGCCCGGAACAAGGTGGGCAGCTCCTTTTGTTACCCTTATTGCAGTTTCTGCACTTGTTGACATTGTTGTCCCCCTTTCCGCCTTTGGGGCACATAGCCTTTGGGCCACCTGCTCTCTGCCTTCCTGACTGCATGCTTGCTGCACATGGCTTGCTCCTGACCTGCTGTCTGCTTGGTATGGACCCAACTTAGCTTCTAGACTTCTCTTCCTCTCTTAAATAAAGCCCACACTCTCCTGCACATTTCTCGCACTGAATAAAATCCTTAAAAATTTACCATGTTGTCTGGTCTATTTGAGCAGGATTCAGAATTCTTCTCTGAATATGTGGCAAGAGCCCACAAGCTTATTAACATTGGAAATTATTAATAAGAAGGACGATATCATATTGAGTTCCTTTTCTGAACTGGATGGTTCTCGTTATTGCTCAGTTGTAAGGTATATTTCTATCATTGTAACAATGCTGCTTCTCAATAGTCAGCAATCTTGGATCTTCTTATTTAATATGTTTTCAACTAACCTTAATGACAATCATGAGTTAGCATCTCATTGTGGCTTTGATTACTATTTCCTTGATGGCTAGTGATATTCAGCATTTTTTCATGTTTGTAGGACATTTGGCATTCTCCTTTTGACAACTGTCTATTCATGACTTTTGCTCTTTTTTTTAAATTGGAAGTTATTGTCGCTGTTGAATTTTCTGGTTTCTTTTGTTCCTGAGTCAATGCTGTTTCTATTTAAACATTTTGCATCTCCTTAAGATAACATAATTTACTTTACCATAGTGACTGTGTTTGAGGTGCTAATTGTGAATTTGATTAGGATTTCCTTGTCAAAGAATGATGTTGTGCAGTTTTTATATACTTGTTGGCTATTTGCATTTCTTCTTTTGAGAACTGTCTATTCAGGTCTGTTTCCCATTTTTAAATGGGATTTATTTTGTTGTTGAGTTTTCTGGTATATGTCTGTGACTGAGATCAATGTGACTTACTTACTATTCAGCTATTTTGGATGTCCTCAATATAATGTAATTAATTAAATTAATGATGAGGTGATATTGTGGCTTTGATTTGCATTTCCATGATAGCCAGTAATATTGAGCATGTTTTCATATATTTATTAGCCATTTGTAATTTTTTAAAAAAAGCATCTTTACATGTCCTTTGCACTTTTCTGAACTAGATTGGCTATTTCCATTTTTGAGTTTTCTTATATATTTCTGTAGCTGAATTCAGTGTGACTTCTCACCATTCAGATGTCTTAGACTTTGAAATAATGTATTATTAACATATTAATCACAAGAGGGAGGGGATAGCTCCTTGTTATTCGATTCACATTTCCCTGGCAGCTAGTGATATGAGCACTTTTTTCCACATATTGTTGGCCATTTGTTTTCTTCTTTTGAGAACTGTCTATTCAGTTCCTTCTCTCATGTCTGAACTGGATCATTTTTTGTTGCAATTTCTGATATATTTCTATCACTGAGAACAGTGCGGCTGTTCACTAGCCAACCATCTTGGATATCCTTGAGAGATCATTATTTTGAACTTACCTTAATATAGAGCTGAAGTCGGTATCCAGTGTTTTTGTTTGCATTTCTCTCATGGCTACTGATATTGACCATTTTTTTTTTCATGTTTCTTGGCTATTTGTTTTCTTCTTTTGAGAAATGTCTATTCATTACCTTTTTTTCCATTTCTGAATAGGATTGGTTATTTTGATATTTTCCACGGCTGTGGTAAGGCTTCTCACTATTGCCACATCAGGATCTCCTCAAAATAACATATATTACTCTATCTTCATGAAAGGGCTTGAAGTGATAGCTCATTGTGGATTTGAATTGGATTTCCTTTACTGTTAGTGATATTCAGCATTTTTTCATGTGCGTATTTGCCATTTGTAATATTTTTCAGAACTGTCTATTCATGTCCTTTGCCCTTTTCTGGACTGCACCGGTTGCTTTTCTTATTGAGTTTTCTGGTATATTTCTGTAGCTGAGTTCAGTGTAGTTTCTCATTATTCAGATGTCTTGGATTTTGAGATAACATGTTGTTATCTTAATCACAGGGGTAAGGGGATAGCTCATCTATTCACATTTCTCTGGTATTTTATTTTTAGTTTCAATGCAATTTATTTCTGTTCTGAGCCTTATGATTTCTTCCCTCCTGCTAATTTGCAGTTTGTTTTGTCCTGTTTTGCTCCCTGTTTTCTAAGTCCTCAAGATGAATCATTGGAGGGTGAACCAACGGCAAAAGGAAGACCTTTCTCTCTGTCTCTTTCTCTCACTGTCCACTCTGACTGTCAAAAAAAAAATACTAAAACAAAAAAATAAAAAAAAATGTAAGCACTTAATGCTATAAACTTCTTTAATGTTGGTTTTCTTGTTTCCCACAGGCTTTAATATGTTGAGTTTTCATTTATTTGTTTCAAGAAGGCCTTTTATTTCCTTTTTAATATCTTCAATGAACCATTGTTCAATCAGTAGCATGTTTTTTAATGTCAATGCATGCAAAAGTGTTGTATTGTTGTTGTCTTTATTTCCAGTTTGATTCCTTTTTGGTCTGAGAAGATACATGGTATCATTTCAGTATAGTCTATCCTAGAAAATGTTTGTATGCTGATTAGAAGAATGTGGTTCTGTAGCCATTGTATGAAATTTCCTATAAATGACTATTAGGTCCGTTTGCTCTATAGTTTGGTTCAACTTTTTGTTGTTTTTCTGTCTGGATGATCTGTCCATTGATGACAGTGGGGTGCTGAAGGTCCCCTACTATTATTATATTAGACGCTCTCTCTTCATTTAGTATTTGCTGTATGTATTTGGGTGGCCTTGTATTGGGTGCATAAATATTTATGATATATCTTCTTGTTGAATCATTCCTTTTATCGATATGTAATGTCCACCTTTGTCTTTTTACTGCTTTTGTTTTAAGTCGGCTTTATCTGATAGGAGTATAGCTACTCCTGTTTGCTTTTGGTTTCCAAAACTCTTTACTTAACACAGAATTATTCTTAGGTGTTTAAATCCAATTGAAAATTGATCCCTGTTAAAAAATAGAGTGGGAATAAGAGAGGGAGGAGATGTACAGTTCAACGCATGCTCCCTCGGACTTACCATAGGGGAAAAGCTAAAAACTTACTAGTTAAAGTGATCAGTTTAAGTTCATAACTGATCATAAAGATAAGATTAAGTATCAAAGGGATCACATAAATAAGACCAACATCTGCTAATCATAATTGATAGAATTCAAAAGGAGAGAACGATCCAACAAGGGAAAGCAGGATACACAGCAGACTTGCAGAATGACAAATGCCCTAACCAGCACTCTGGCCTCAGAATCAGCCCTTAAGGCATTTGGATCTGGCTAAAAAGCCCATGTGAGTATTTCAGGCATGGAAAGCCACGACACTGTGGCAAAAAAAAAAAAAAAAATGACATAAATGAAAGATCTCTGTGAGTGAGATCCCAGTGGAAATAAGGGGCCATCAAAGAAGGAGGTACCTTTTTCTGAAGGGAGAACTTCCACTTTGACTATGGCCTTGTCTAAATAATGTCAGAGTCTGCGAATTCAAGAGGCTTTTTCATAGCCTTGGCAGCTCATGACAAGAGCCTTGAGTGATTACTGACATCATAAATAAGAATGTCAATTGTTAAATCAACAACAGGAGTCACTGTGCACTTGCTCCCCATGTAGGATCCCTGTCCTTAATGTGTTGTACTATGAGAATTAACAGTAAAACTAGTCTTAGAACAGTACTTTTACTTTGCCTGTGTGGGTGCAAACTGTTGAAATCTTTACTTAGTATACAGTTGATCTTCTGTATATAAAGATAATTTAAAATGAATCTTAATGAAGAATGGGATGGGAGAGGGAGTAAATGGGATGATTTGCAAGTGGGAGGTTGGTTATGTGGGGAAGAACCATTATAATCCAAAAGTTGTACTTTTGAAATTTATATTTATCAAATGAATGTTTTCTATAAAAAATAAAAAAGAAAACTGATGAAGATACCATGAAATTAAAAAAAAACTTTTTATCAAAAAATACCTGTTTATTAAAAGATATTAAAATAAACCTAGCAACTCAACAAGTCATTGTATACACATGATGGTGAACAGGAAATCCATTAATTATGACATCTCTATTAAACAATTATATAAATTATATTTATATAACAGACTAAATGTTAGAAGTAGAGCATACAAAATTCAGAGTAAATCAGGAGGTACAGCAGTGAGAGGTAAATGGGATGTCAGAGGGAAGTGTTACCCTGATTTTCACGTATTGGCTTACTTGATGCCTAAAATTAAGTAAAGTTCTAGAAATAGCTATAATGGCTGCAACTTCTTAATTTATCACATAATTTATTTTTAAAACTAGAGCAATTTAAAAATATCCTTTTAATGAAGATTTTTAAGAAATCCTAAGATTTCATTTTTGTGTAAAGAAAAAATGACTATTCAAATATCACATATGATATAATTCACTTTTTAAATAGAAGCATATTTTTACCTATATCTTGTCTCTTTCACCAACTAGCTGCATAGATAAAATTCATCTGAAATAATGCATAATATTAGTGATTATGTTTGCATGATAGAATTTGGAGTGGCTTTCTTCTAGCTGATGCAGTGTTCTTTTAATAGCTTCAATTCATAATCATATTTTACATTGAAGGCATTAAAAATAAGTTTTAATATAGACATCAGATATCTGCGTGTAGAGATTTCACTAAGTGTTGAATATTTCCAATTTCTTTTTTTTATTCAGATTTACAATTTAAAAACCATTTTCAAGGCACTGAGTGTTGAAAGCAAGTATCAATTCTAAAATGCTTCACTTGGGAAAGCTGTGAAATAAACAGGAAATGTTTTGACTGACATGACATAAAAGAAAAAATGTGCCCTAGAAATTAAACTCCTCTTGTTTGCTTTTCTATATTTCTTTCTCAAAACTTAGCAAGTACCTCTGAATAATCTATCATGATGTCTTGTGCTGTACATTGAAGTGTTCTGCACGTTTCAGTTTCATACAAAAACCCCAGAAACTTCAAATAAGATTTTCTACTGTCATCCTTTATTAACTATCTCTAATCGTCTAAAATTTATCATTTAAATGTCATTCACAATTGTTCATGCTTCACTCCAAGTGTTTTATTCAATAAAATAAAGTGAATTCACTTGCAAATTCAAATGGTTACTTTGTGTCTCAGAATGTAATTAAACATCTATGAGTAAATCATCATGTCATTACCTTCTAATTTTCAACATTTCATCCTTCTAAATGAGCTTAACTGCTTAATTTATAGAATTATTTTAGTTACCAGTAAATATGCCACATGTTAAATATGCCAGTCTAAGAATAGAAAACTAACGTAGGGTTTCCATGGAGGAGTCTGTGGCCTATTCCACTCCCATTTGGGGCAAGTAGCATTTTCTGTATGAAGAATTTAGCTTGTGAGAGCTGCTTTGAATTTCATGCTTGTCCTTTATTATTACTATGAGTTCAGGCTTATTAATGTCACCGAACCTTAGATACACAGGAAACCATATAGAATTATATAAAGTTGATGACATTTTGAAAATAAAAGCAAAAAGTTAGATAATTTCTATTGTAATTATTATACAGAAGCAATTTTCTGTTGACTAAAGCACATGTCAAGTACTTCCTTTGTCTAATCTTCCTAGGATTGACTGAGTTTATGAATTGTTGTAAAGGATTCTTTATTTGTTTTCCATTGCTGCAGTAACAAATAACCATGAACTTAGTGGCATACAATAACAAAAATGCATTATCTCCCTGTTCTATAGGACAAAATTCTGAGTTGCCTTGGCTGTGTTCCCTGTCTTCGGTATTCTAGGTTGAAATCAGGGTGTTGACGATGCCATGTTCCTTTTTTGAAGTTCTAAGAGTCCACATTCAATCTTTTTCAGGTTATTGGCTGAATTTAAATCTTGTTCCCTTGCTGACGTTAGTGGGGGTTAACTTCTGCTCCTAAAGTCACCTGTATTCCTTGGTTAGTGCCTTCCTTCCTACATCTTCAAAGCCAGGAATTTGAGAATAGAGTACTTTATTATGCTTTGAGTCTCTCTGGATAGGAGTTGAATTAAATTTAGACTTACGGTTAAAGCATCATGTTTTTAAAACAGAAAGTCTTTCATTTCACCACCATTCTCTTGTTGGTAAATTTGTTTGTAACAGGTTTGAAGAAAGAAGTAAAATGTTGTAGACAATGAGAAACAGGCTGTTAGATAAAGATAAAAATAAGCAAGGGTTTGGGGAGGTGAGAATGAATTCTGTGTCATTGGCTCACAGTCAGAGGTATCATTAGAAATTCATTTACAGTATCTGTTTATAGACAAGTAAGCAATAGAAGCACATGGTGATAGCCAGTTTGCCTCGATTATTTTTGTCAATGGAGCAATGAATTACAGGTCAGTGAAACAAAAGTAGGGATAGTAAGGAAAGGTAATTAAAGGATATTCTAAAATGGAAAAAGATTGGTCCAGAGAAACTGTGACCCCTTTTCCTCCTGGTGTGAGGTTTTTATCCCTCAAGTTTAAGTGTGTTGATTGGTGATGTAGGTGTGATTCTTATGATTGGCTTTTTTGACTGACACCTGGGAGTTCCCTAACTTTGGACTCTAAATGCAGCTTTCCAATGTATGTAGGAAATAATCACTATGTATATGTATGTGTGGTGGTGGGAGGAAAGGAAGTATAATATTAATTATATTAAAATGATTATATGATATAGCAAGGTCACTCTAACATTAAACTGTGTTTCAATGCATTTGTGCCATAAATGAGGTGTTTCTACTTTGGCAGAATTATTTTACCAGAAAACTTTAATCACAAATTAAATCAAAAAGGTGACGGTCTTGGGTGAACTGTGGAGGACAGCAGAATCCTTAGCTCCTCCTACGGAGGTGGGTATTGTGGCCCTTCCCCAAGTTGCTCAAGAGTACTTTCTGCCTTGCATATTCATGGTGATTCCAAGTATTTTGCAGCCCTGTCCACTGAAAGGCATAGATGCATGAAATGCTTACAACAATAAATGGTACTGGCAGAGCACTTTATTTCCTAACTATATTTTGCAGTTATATATTTTAATAATTTTTATCTAACTGTATGTTGCCAATGGAAAGTTTAAAGGCAACAATTGTAACTCATTTCTTTCTCACGTTATCATTGAATGATTTGAAACTTCGATGTCAGTTGAACTCAATATTTTTAGTAATGCAATGTATATATACACAATTGATGTGCAAACAAAACATCTATGGCCAAGTCCAGGCAGGTACAGTGATGGAAAGTACATCATAAGTGCTCCCTACACAAATGTCATAAACAGCATTAATTGCATGATACACTCTCTTCAGAGTCAAAAATGTTAATTAAAAACATGTAAGTTCAAGTACATCAAATGTACTGAAAATGCCTGAGATTTATTGTGCAATTTAATTTAGGTGATCACATTCTTTTCCTTAGTTCTTTACAGTTACTCAAAGAATGAAAAATTTTATGTTTTGCATATTTAAATTACTCCTCTACTGTAACTCTTTTAGCTCACTATATACCACTCTCAGAAAGCCATTAAAAACTAATTAGTAACTGGCATACATATGTATCTGAAGAAACTCCCCTTTTCTGAATATTTAAAACATTAACAAACATGTAAATAAATCAGTGAATTTCAAGAAAGAATAAAACAAATTTTATGAACTGGTAATTCACTATGATGTGATTACACACAAAACACATCTATATGATGTTTATATATTAGTTAAATCAGTTTTAATATATACTGGAAAATGTTACCAGAATAGATACTAAACTTATTTAAGCCTTAAAGCCAGTTAACCTGGACTGTAATTGTACCAGTTCATTTAAATCATCCAGGTAAATAGCACTATCATTAAATTTCATCTCTATAAAATTGCTGCATTCGAATCTGTATACTTTTGCTTTAATTTACATATTAGAAATTTCAACATGCTTTCAGCTCTCAACCTTGGCTCCTTCAGGGGTACAATTTATTGATTTTGGAAAATAATGTTCTCACATTGGATAAAGAGTTAATTGTAGTCTGTGTTATATTTCCTCTACAAATAAATCACAAGAATAATTCAAAATGGCAATTCAAAACTTTATACATTTACAATAATTTAAGATAAAATTAAACCTCACCACCTATGGTTCCTTTCCATTATCAACAAATTAGTACTAAATGTAGAAATGATTACTTGGCAATAATTTTGATACTAGGGAAAAAGGACATTTTGAAAAAATTTTACTAACTGTAGAATTACTGTAAAAATGATAGCTTGGGGTTATGTACATTCTTTTGATTTTTTTACAATTTAATTATCAATCTGCTTATACCAATTTTCCTCACTCAGGCCTGAGTTACCCTCTTGCCATCATTTATAATTCTTTTATTGTCCTAGAAAAAGCTCTTTCTAAGATAATTCATTTATCTGAGTATCAAATGACCTTCAGAAGTGCTCATAACTGATGATATGTTGCTAGGATATTTATAAATTTGTAAAATATGTGACAGCACAACAAAATATACAATTCCCATCAATACTATGCATAGCATAAAGAGTATAATGCTTTGACATCCAAATTATTGCAAAATCTAGAATGAATAGGTAGATTTCTGGATAGATATAATTTACCAAAATTGAGGCAGAAAAACCTAGAAAGCCTGAAAAGACCAATAAGCAAGGCTGAGATTGAATCAGTCATGAAGAATTTCTCAACAAAGAAAATTTCTCAACAAAGAAAAGTCCAGGACTGGATGGCTTCTCTGCTGAATTCTATCAAATTTTCAAGGAAAAAAGGTAATTATTCTTAAACTATTCAGAAAAATTGAAAGGGAGGGAACTCTTCCAATCGCATTCTATGATGCATTACCTTAATTCCAAACCCAGGGAAAGATAAAACAACAACAGCAACACCAACAAAAGAAACTATGGGCCAATGTTCCTGAAGAATAGAGATGTAAAAGTCCTCAAGAAAATAATAACAAATGGAACCCAATGACACATGAAAAATCTCTTCTACTCAGACCAACCTGGATTTATCCCAGGGATCCAGAGATGGTTCAACATATGCAAATCAATAGACATGATATATATAACATCAACAAAATGAAGGATAAAAGCCTCAATACCTCAATTGATGCAGAGACAGCTTTTGATAAAACACAACATCCTTTCATTATATAAAAAAAAAACTTTAAAATTTGGTATGGAGAGAACATACTGCCAACATAATTAGGGAAATTATATGAGAAGTTCATAGGCAGCATTATATTGAATTGGGAAAAGCTAGAAGCATTTTCACTAAGACACAGTTCTATTTTCTTATGTCATTTTCTAGCTAGTTTTCTTTAATCAGATTAAAGTTGTCTATTCTTTAATTTGTTTTAATTTCCTTAATGTCTGTAAAATGAGAAAGATATTGATACAATATTTCTGTGGTCAATTATTAAGTTCAGGTATGTAAAGTTTCTGATATAACAGGTTCCTAATAAATATTACACTTCACTCAAATAATTCAAAATTAGTAATGAGAAAGATTGTGTTTACATTTGTCTATCATGCATTCCAACAAATTATCCATTATGCACTCCAACAAATTGCCTTTGAATTCTATTTTATTCTACTGCTTCACTTTTATGCATGGTTTGTCTCTTCAGTGAATGAAAAAGCTTCCTGAGACAAGTATGTACTTCTATACCACATAAAAATATTGCTTACCGTGGAATTGCAGTTTTTCTTTTAAATTCTAAAGTACTGGAACATCTACATGTAAAAAGAAATGAATATAAACACAGGCCCTACAACTTTCACAAACATTCAAAATAGACTACAGCCCTAAGTGTAAAATGCCAAAATATAAAACTCTGATGAGATTTGTATACCCCTGGGTTTTGGCATTGACATTTTAGATATGAATCAATAGACATGATACATGAAATGATCATGTAATTTAACTCATTAAATTAAAACACACAAATACACACACTGTCAATAGAACAAAAAGAGAAGTCACAGACTCAAAAAATATTGGTAAAAGCTATCTATTCAAAAATGGTTATCCAAAGAACTCTTAAAGCTCAATGCAAAGCCATGCAATTTTATAAATGGGCCAAAGTCCTTAACAAAGACCTTTACCAAAAAATTTCTACAGATGGAAAATAATCATATGAAAGGAATCTCCATATTATATGTCATCAGGGAATGGAAAATTATGAGATGGCATTACATACCTGCTAGAATGGCCAGGACACTGAAAACACTGAATGCTGTCAAAATGTGGAACAACAGGGACTAAATTTATTGCTAGTGGGAAAGCAAAATAATACAGCCACTTTGGAAAACAGTTGGGCAATATATGACAAAACTAAACATAATTTTTCCACATGATCCAGCAATGCATTCCTAGATGTTGATCCAATAGGATTAAAATTTGTATTCACACAAAATCAGTGCACAGATGTGTACAGCAGCTTGATTCATAATCGCCACAATTTGGAAGAAACCAAGATGTCATTCAGTAGGTGAATGGATAAAGCAAATGTACTATACCTAGACAATGGCATGTTATTCAGTGTTGAAATGAATAGAACTATCAAGTCACGAAGAGACACAGAAAACCTTAAATGCATGCTATTGAGTGATAAAAGCTATACTTTTCTTTTTCTTTCACACATTCTTCTGTATTCACCCCAAATGTAGGCATACACATGCGCACATATAATATTTTTTCTTAAAATTTGATATTAATATCACAGAATCATTTATGACAATGATCATAATGTGGGGAAAGAAAAGTATATTGTGATTTACATGGTATGAGTCAGTGAAGCAATATTTATAACTAAATACCAAGTGATATGATAGCCACTCAATTTTTATACTGTCTCCATATATTAACTTCCACAAATAAGAGACTTTGTGGAGAATTTGTGATATTTGCCTTTCTTTTTTAGGTTTATTTCACTTGGCGTAGTAGTCTCAAGTTCCATCCATTTTGCTGCAAAGTCAAGATTTCATTATTTTTTATGGCTGAGAAATAAAAGATAATCTAACAAGGCACACACTGTATGATTCCTAGTATATGACTCTACATAAAAAGGAAAAATACAGAGAGAGTAAAAGGCTTGTTAGTTTCTAGGACTTAGAGGGAATGTATGGAGTGATCAATAGAGCATATAGAATGCTTAGGATAAGGAATTTATTCAGTATAATACCACAAATAATAGATATGTAATTATAATCATGTTAAAACCATGGAATGTAAAACATCAAGAATGAAACAATATAAACTATACACTTTGATTATTGATATTTCTGTGAATCGAAAAATGTCCTAAAGTATTTAAAAATAAAACCTAGCAGAAATCCAAAGCAAAATGGCAAAAGCAGTTGATGTTGCAGTTGGAAGAGAATCAAATTTTCATTGCACCATTTTTTTATTTTGCAATCAAATGAATATTTTTGGATCAATGGCTAAGTAGCTCTTCCTTCCAAAGCAGATTGTGATAGGGTTGCCCCACTGCAACATCATGTTCTTTCAGCAGAAGCATAACAGATATGGTTACAACAGATTTGTAAGATGTAAAGAGTCCTTAGATCTTACAAATACGTTGTAAGCAGAATAAGCAACTAGTTACAAACTGCAGAATATATTTGAAGTAGATTTTTGTAAAGTCTAAACTATATAAGTAGTTTCTAATTAAAGAGCTAATGAGTCTTTGCAATTAGATTTAAGGCAAATGGTATGTGGGATCAATTATTATGCTGAAAACAAAGAAAAGATCAGCAGAAATCTGTTGTCAGATTAAAAAGGGAAAATAAAACAAATCCTTCAACTACACCTGTCAAAAAATTTTACCCATATTTACTGAGAAGATTGCAAATTAAAATAACATTTGTAGTTTGTTTTATGTATAAATTATGTGTTGCTTTCATTTGTTTGAATTCAGTAATTCTTGAGTTCATTTATTGTTTTGTTTATTATAGAGTTTGGGGTGAAATTTCATTTTATGCAAGTTCTACAAACACAACCTGCATCCTAAGACAAATGGATCTCACAATCTAGCTGTCTGCACATAAAGAAACAGTCACATAAAAATTATTCCACCACACCATGCCATTTACATATTTAAAACAATGCACCCAAGTTATTTCTAAATTTTACCCATCCTGAAAGGTCACAATTTTCTGGTCAGTGGAATTATGAAATATTTTCCTACAAACTTGCCTATAAAGCCTAAATAATATTTTGAGAATAAAATATTTCCTCTTACATGCTATTTGGAAATGAATATAAGTAAATGTTTTAATAGCATGTATCACTTACATAAAAACATTTGTTAACATTTAAAAGAAAATGCAATGCAATATGTTTCAAAACAGGCTAAGCTTAATACTGCTTGTTCATGCCGGTGCCGCGGCTCACTAGGCTAATCCTCCGCCTGTGGCGCTGGTACCCCGGGTTCTAGTCCCGGACTGGGCACTGGATTCTGTCCCAGTTGCTCCTCTTCCAGTCCAGCTCTCTGCTGTGGCCCGGGAGTGCAATGGAGGATGGCCCAAGTGCTTGGGCCCTGCACCCGCATGGGAGACCAGGAGAAGCACCTGGCTCCTGGCTTCGGATCAGCACGGTGTGCCGGCCACAGCATCCACCCATTGCGGGGTGAACCAACGGCAAAAGGAAGACCTTTGTATCTGTCTCTCTCTCTCACTGTCCACTCTGCCTGTCAAAAAAATAAAAAATAAATTAAAAAAAATTGCTTGTTCAAAATATATTGAATTATTTAAAGATAAATGTCTTTCAAGGAAACAGGTCAGAAAATTAGTTTCTATTAGCAGAAAGTCAGTATTATGAACACCAAATCCTTAAGAGGCACGAGAGAACACTACTGTGGTTGTGTATGTGAAAAAGCCTAAGCAGTTAAACTTCAGAGCCAGGAGCAAATGGCTACAAGCCATATACCACAATAACATCTAGGGGCCAGCACTGTGGCTTAGTGGGAAAAGCTGCTGCCTGCAGCGCCAGCATCCCATATGGGAGCTGGCTCTGTCAGCTCTAGCCCTTGCGGCCAATTGAGAAGTATACTAGCAGATGGAAGATCTCTCGTGTCTCTGTCTCTGTCTGTCTCTCTCTACCCTCTTGCTTTTGAAACACTTCTGAGAACTGAGGCAATACACAGTCAACAAATTCTCACATTCTAGTTTGTGATTTCATTTGACACTCTAAATCACTAAATCCAAGCACTGGAAGGACTTCAGAGAATACGCCATCTAACCTCCTTATTTTGTAGTTGAAAATGCATTAGATGTTCCACCAAAATATCTGCATTAACTTCCTATTTAGTATTTACTGTTTGAGTTTCCTTAAGGATATCATTTAAACTCAGAGCCTCATTTCCATGTATGCAAAACAGGAATAATGATATCTGCCTTGAAAGTTTGAAGTAACTGAGTTGCTTATTGTTACTGTAACAAATAACCACTAGGTTGGTGATTTTAAACAATATTAATTCATCATCTTACAATTTTAAGTTCAGAAATCTGAAATGGGTCACAGCAGATTAAAATCAAGGATTTTACTGACCTTAATCATTTCTTGAGGCTCTAGGGGAAAGATGTTGCAGTTGATTTCTCAACAATGTTGCAGTGGATTCGTTTCTGGGAGGAGCAGCGTGGTGGGGGCAAGAGGGGCAGAGTCACCACACAGACGCTGGGAGTCGGGTGAAAGCGGGCTTGAGGCAAGCAGCCCGCAGACTCGTTTATTTCAGTTAGTACAGCAGCTTATACAGCCAAGACCAGCCAATCCGGTCAAGGGGCGGTCTATGCCCCAACTAATCACAGCCTGTTGCCAGGCAGTTTCCAAAGCCATCCAATCACAGCCTGTTGCCAGGCAGGCTCCATTGCCAGGTGGGATTCAAAGCCATTCTTGAGTAACTGACGCTTGCTTGCCAGTGGCCATCTTGGCATGGCCTTCTCATTCCACCATGAAAACATGTTTCCTTACCTTCATCACCTTCCAGTAGCTATTGAATTTCTTGCCTCCTGAAATCCTTTTCAGCTCCAACATTAATTCTTCTACTTCCCTCTGTGCCTTATAAAGACCCTTGTAATTACATTAAATCTGGATAAACCCAAGCTACTCTCCCTATGCCAAACTCAGCTGAATAGCAACCTTACTTCCATTGGCAGCCTCTAAATACCCTTTTCCACTTAACATAAAATATTCTATACATCCTAGGGATTAAGACATGGACAGCTTTTGGTGAGGCATCATTCTGCCTAGCATAACAATTCTGAAATAATAAATGTGGATGCACTCAGTAGATCACAAAGTTGTCTTATGTATACAAATATTTGTGCTAGGGGAAACCAGGAGATACTGATCAGGTTCTCATGGAGAGTTAGCCAAGGAGCTCATCTTGACCTCAGGTTTCATAATTACCTGACCAGAACCTTATACACTTCAACAATAATAATCTTACATATTAAAAAGATCATAAATTTGATTTGGACCTAGTAACAAACATTTTGAAGACCTAATTGTTAGTTTCAAGATAATTTTTGACATTAAACAACACAAATTTGTCTCTTAGTCCAACAATTATTTAATTTTGACAATTTGAGAACATTTTTTAATCATTCTCATTTATCCTATTTACAAAGTACAGCTACTAACATTAAAAGTTTATTGAAAATGCTAAATGAGCAAATTCATATAAAGTGTTTAGCAAACTGACATTCATTAAGTGCTCAAGAAATATTGTTTTTTACATCCTATATAAATACATATATCTGCTAGTCATATTATAGCTGTTCTAGGCACCATAGCATGCTGGGATACAAAAATTTTGTATTAGATTCATACTATAACATTTGGAAGTTTACAGTCTTAGAATGAAATGTTAGTATATTTGTTGAACTAATTAAAACACTTTCATGTAAAGTGGTCTTCTTTGCACTGTCTTCAAACCCTTCAGTCAACGGAGGTAAGTAAAAGCATCCAAGACCAAAGGAAAAAACCTATGCATGTTCCTTGCTGAGTATGACCAAATTCAAAAGCTTATAAGTGACAAAAAGCATACTACCAAATTTTGGGTAACTTCAACTGCTGCTTAAACTGTAACACCAAGCAGGTATCCAGTGAGACTCATGCCAGTCTGTAACTGTCTAGTTACCTGGTTCTCAAAATGTTGTGAAAAAGAGTCTAGATAAGTTCTTCATAAGTTCTAAGTATTGATAAGTTCTAAGCCAGGAATTATAATGGACAAATTTATTCAAGTCCTGCTCTTTGGCTGCCTAGTTCTCACTAGTGGTAATGTAGTTTATAGAGTGATAGCCAGAGATCAGGAATGAGTCTGCAGAAGTCATCTTAATTATTCTTTGTTGTATTTAAATTGCTTCAGTAGTGGAACACTTGCCTTACTAGACTGTAAATCCCTATAATATGACTATGAATCTGCACACATAATATAAAAAGAAAGAAATGAATGGCTGAAATCAGAAGGGGAAATGGCAACACCATTTAATACCAATATTTGATGGGATGCCTTATTTCCCACCTCTCTTCTCAATGATTTATCATATTAAAATAGACTTTTACTAAACGTTAAGTACTTATGTTAATTCTTAAGCCAAATGTTGTGCTTTAAAAACTTGATGTTGGGTTCAGGTCCCGTAATAAGTAAGATTAATCAAATAAATCAGTGAATTGAAAAGCATAAATAGAGCCTGCTAATTTATGAGTTGATGGACACTACAAAAAATGGTCTTGCTATCGTTCCCTGAGCTCTTCTTTAAGCCATTAAATGCCTTCCTTCCTGACTGCACAGACCCTTTAGACAGATCTAGAAGAAATCACTACTTATAAAATATGTGACATATTAAAGACTAAAAAAGGTTTCTGCTTCATTTGAACTCTTAAATAAACCTCTTTCTTCTGTTACTGTTTCCACCGTCTTCCTTAGCTCCTACAGCCTTGAATTTGTCTGCAGTCTCTGCTTCCTCACTCCTTTGAGTCAACAGTGGACAGAGTTTCAGAAAAGAACAAAAACTCCACTTTATCCCACTCCGATCAGCCAGTAATAGATTCTGATGAATGGAAAACAAAAAAAAGGAATGGGACAGAGAGGTCAGATAATCATCTCATTTCTGTACAGAGGCTTAATTTTTATTTTAAAAATATCTATTTATTTATTCTAAAGGCAGTGTTACAGGAAGAGCCAGAGAGAGAGAGAGAGAGAGAGAGAGAGGTCTTCCATTCACTAGTTCACCCCCAAAATGGCCACAACAGCTGGAGCTGGGCCAGGCTGAAGCCAGGAGCCTGTAAATTCATTCTGGTTTCCCATGTGGGTAATGGGATTTTTTTAAAAAAATACTACAGTACTAATACAGAAATTAATCACTGGAATAGAATTCAGAAACAGCATTATAGTATGCAGCTGACAGGCAATGGTTTTACAGTTTTTAGAATGTTGTGAGACATATACAGTTTAGTATAATACTTGCTCCCCAGGTTACCTATGTTCTTCCTTCCAATCCAAGGCTTTCTCATGTCCCTTAAAAGAACTCTTCATGATCCAGGATCCACTAGCAGATTTAATGCTTCCAAAGCAGTGGCTTTCAAAAACCTTCTTCAGTATAAATGCCAGTGTCAATTCTCATTGGTTAGTGCATGTATCAATTTGGTTGCTAAATATACTGATTATTACTTTATCATATTTACATGCTGATATACCTGCTTAATATACCTGGACTTGAATATTTATGAATTTGCCTAAATAGGTGATTTAAAGACAATGCTGAGGTATAAGATCTGTTCATCGATTAAAGTCCTTTGTGGGGCTGTCCTTGTGGCACAGCAGATTAAGAAGCTACCTGCAATGCTGACTTCACAGATGAGCACCAGTTCAAGTCCAGGCTGCTCCACTTCTGATCCAACTCCCAACAAGTACATCTGGGAAAGCAATGAAAGATAGCCCAAGTGCTTAGCCCCCTGCCAATCACCTGGGAAACTAAGATGAAACTCCTTGTTCCTGTGGAGTGAACCAGAAGGTAGAAAATTTCTCTCTCTCTCTCAACTCTGCTTTTCAAATAAATAAAGAAATCTTTAAAGGAAAAAAAAAAAAGTCCTTTGAGAGATATACACTTTGCAAAAAATTTCCCAATTTTGATTTATTTATTTATTTATGTATTTTTTGACAAGCAAAGTGGACAGTGAGAGGGAGAGAGACAGAGAGAAAGGTCTTCCTTTACCTTTGGTTCACCCTCCAATGGCCGCTGTGGCAGGTGTGCTGCGGCCAGCACACCGCGCGGATCTGATGGCAGGAGCCAGGTGCTTCTCCTGGTCTCCCATGTGGGTGCAGGGCCCAAGCACTTGGGCCATCCTCCACTGCACTCCCTGGCCACAGCAGAGAGCTGGCCTGGAAGAGGGGCAACCGGGACAGAATCCGGTGCCCTGACCGGGACTAGAACCCGGTGTACCGGCGCCACAAGGTGGAGGATTAGCCTATTGAGCCACAGTGCCGGCCTGATTTATTTTCTTAATGATGTATCTTGAATAGCAAACCTTCCCACTTTGATAAAGTTTAATGTAACCTAATTTTGGTAATCTAATTCATACTTCTTATATCTGTTCCAATTAATCTTCACAAACCATAAAGCCTTCATGATTTTCTCCTCCCATATTTTTTCCCTGAGAATATTATAGTTTTAGCTTTGACAGTGTATGGTCTTTTTTTTACATCAATTTTTAGCAAAATGTTTGCAGTAGCTCGCCTATTTCTTTTGGGTTTGCAGAGATATGGTACATCATCTAGTTATGGAGAAAGTAATATCACTGTTTTAAAATAATTTTGAGTGATTCTAATAGTCATAATTGTGAATTGTTTCAGCTAATATTAATTTGCTCATTCAGCAGACATTTCAATCTCTTTCTCTTTTTCTTAGTTACTCCAGTTGCTGGAAAATTAAAATGCTAGATTTACCTGTACTGGTAGGTGAGACAATGTGATAGCATTTTTCCAAGAAGGCATAAATAAAAATTATGAGTTCCATATCTTCTTTCCTTTCTTCTTGGTACCTGGTGTATATGACAGCACAATACGCAGAAAGAATTTGGTTTCTATTAGGTTGCTTTACTGGCCCTGAAAACTGGTACTTTTAGACTACTTCATGCCAGAAAAAATAACTTCTTAACATATTTAAGCTGTGTAGTAAAGGTTCCTATGATTCACAAAAGAATTCTATCCTAATTGATATACACAGCTGAAAAAATCCTACTTCTACTCAGAGCATTTCTCCAAATGCCTTTATGGATACCTCTATGTGTGGTTGGTTAAATTATGGTTACTTTTTATCCTTTGTATTCCGTAACTCTGTAACAACTCTAATTTCATTTTCTTTCTACTTTATTCTCCTGCATAGTTCTCACAAAGCTGTGTGCAGACAGAGAACAAAAATGTCTACCAAATTTCCATTCCCCATGCTTCTGAGGACAATAATTTTCATGTGGTAGAGGCACAAATATATTTTACTTGAGGAATAAAGGAAAAAAATATCAGTGAAAGAATAGATGAAATCTGAAAAAGACTGCTTTAGGAAAAATTTATTTTTTCCTTAATCATAAAAATATCTGTGTTTGAGGAGATTAAAATAAATCAAGGAATAAAAATTCTTGGATAAATTATTTGCTTTTCATTTTATCTCAGAAATGCATCATTTGAAAATCTATTATTAAGGGGTTTGTAGCTTTAGTTTTGCCTGGGGCATCAGCACCTTCTAACATCTATTAGGTCTCAGGCAATATCTTAATCTTAATCACCATTGCCTAATTAAAAATAAAATAATAGTTCAACTTTGTTCTTAGGAAAAGTGAATGAAAATACCAAGTTTTCTGTAAGTTGAAAATATCTTCTATTTCCAATAGAGAAAATACTAAATTGTCTTAAAAAAAAGGGAAGTAAGATAACCTTGTAATTTATAGGAAAATTTGCTGAAGGAGAAATTAAATGTGCCAACACAATGAATTTAACTTTCTCAATTAAATCCACTTCCATTCATTTAGTTTTCAACATAAAATAAGGGAAATAGAGAATTTTGCAATCATGTGGGCCAGAGTCAAGCAACTCTCTCAGTAACTTTCAATAATTGTATATGTTATATATTAATGTTAGCCATCGCAAAACACACGGAACACCGGAGTAAGGGAAAGGGTTTATTGGGGAACACCCTACAGACTGGAGTGAAGGGGCAGCAAAGGAAAAAGAGAAGGAGACTGTAAGAGAGAGAGACAGAGAAGGGAGAAGATAGATGAGAGGAGGAGAGGAGCCAGGCCAAGAGAGCACAGGAGAGAAGGACCAAGAGAGCACGTGTTCAGGAACAGGCCCTTTTAAAACTTTGCCTGAGGGTGGGCAGGGAAGCAGGAGCAGAGAATCCCATTAGGATGGGGGTGGAGCCTGGCTCAGGTAGCTGGGCCATGCGGCCACCTGGCTAAAACTGCGCCAGTTTCTTAACAGTATATTTTCGCCATTATTTATTTGAAAACTATGACCAAAATTCAGCAGGAAAGTTAATTTGATTTTTTCAAATTAATTTTTATTTATTATTTTTGAGGTAACATGGTTAACTTACACTTGAGTAATAGGCTTAATGCTCCACTAAATAAAGGGTTTAACAAATAAAAAGTAAAAAGATCATAGTTCAGCAGGAATATAGGAAAAGACCATAAACAGAATATAAAATATAGTGCTTTGCCAAGCTTTGAAATATTTGTCAAATTGTTAAAAATAGGATATATACGGTTGGCACTGCTTCTCACTTGGCTAATCCTCCGCCTGCAGCGCCAGTACTCCAGTTTCTAGTCCCGGTACGGGTGCCGGATTCTGTCCCGGTTGCTCCTCTTCCAGGCCAGCCCTCTGCTGTGGCCAGGGAGTGCAGTGGAGGATGGCCCAGGTGCTTGGGCCCTGCACCCCATGGGAGACCAGGAGAAGCACTTGGCTCCTGACTTTAGATCAGCACGTTGTGCTGACCGCAGCACACCAGCAGTAGTGGCCATTTGGGGAGTGAACCAACGGAAAAAGGAAGACCTTTCTCTCTGTCTCTCTCTCTCACTGTCTAAATCTGCCTGTCCAAAAAAAAAAAAAAAAGAATAGGATATATTCTTCATTTTTATTGATCTGTGACTATTTTAAAATTTACTGTATATGAGTGAAGTTAATTTAATCCAATTTCTAGCTAATCAGTTGGTTTATCAATGCTGATTAGGAATCCTAAGAGAGAACTCATACCAATGTATAAATGGTGTGATTATTTACTGTTATTTTCCCTTTGGTCACTAGATGTAGACTGACATCATTGCCTTTGTATCCACAGTAAAAAGGACCTAATATCTGCAGCTTCCTCTGCTACAGAATATATATCACAAAATCATAAAATTGGAATACTCTGTTCTCTGTTGTAAAGTAAAATTCTTCTTAGCATAATGAAACAAATGACTCTCAAAGAATAGCAGACAGCTATGGTGTGTTGTATACCTTATCCCTTCAACTAAATGATGCTAATTTTAAATTAGCTGACTATATACCTTTGTACACACCAATGCGATTCAGTTAGAGAAGCCTCTATAGACAATAGAATTTGACAAATACCACATGTTCTTCCTGATAGGTAATAACTAACTGAGCACCAAAAAGGAAACCTGTTAAAGTGAAATGAACACTAGGAGAAACGGTGACTTGATCAGCCCTTGCCCTGACTGTTGATGAACAACTTAATACGTTATCCCTCTTAGTATTTTTTGTTTGTTTGTTCTGCTTAATACTTTTGGTTGAATACTATAATCAATACACAATTCTTCTTAAGTGCTGAACCTTAACTGAAAAGTGATCTCTGTTAAATATAAGAGTGGGAATAAGAGAGGGAAGAGATGTGCAATTTGGGACATGCTCAAGCTGACTTACCTCAAATGGTAGAGTTAGAAACATACCAGGGGACTCCAATTCAATCCCATCAAGGTGGCATGTACCAATGCCATCTCACTAGTCCCAGTGATCAATTTCTGTTCACAATTGATCATAATGATAGGACTAAGAACCAAAGGGATCACATAAACAAGACTAGTGTCTGCAAATACTAACTGATAGAATAAAAAAGGGAGAGAACGATCCAACATGGGAAGTGAGATACACAGCAGACCCATAGAATGGCAGATGTCCTAAACAGCACTCTGGCCTCATAATCAGCCCTTAAGGCATGCGGATCCGGCTGAAAAGCCCATGAGAGTATTTCAGGCATGGAAAGCCAAGACACTCTGGGAAGAAAAAAAAAAAAAAAAAAGAAAAGAAAAAACCAACCCTACATGAAAGATCTCTGCGAGTGAGATCCCAGTGGAAAGAACGGGTAATCAAAGAAGGAGGTACCTTTCTCTGAAGGGAGGAGAAAACTTCCACTTTGACCATGGCCTTGCCTAAATATGATCAGAGTCGGTGAACTCAGGGGGCTTCCATAGCCTTGGCAGCTCATGACAAGAGCCTAGGGTGTTCACTGATGCCATAAACAAGAGTGTCAATTTATTAAGTCAACAACAGGAGTCATTGTGTACTTACTCCTCATGTAGGATCTTTGTCCTTAGTGTGCTGTACATTGAGATTTAATGCTATAACTAGTACTCAAACAGTATTTTTCACTTTATGTTTCTGTGTGGGAGCAAACTGTTGAAATCTTTACTTAATGTATGCTAAACTGATCTTCTGTGGATAAAGAGAATCGAAAATGAATCTTGATGTGAATGGAAGGGGAGAGGGAGTGGGAAAGGGGAGGGTTGCGGGTGGGAGGGACGTTATGGGGGGGAAGCCATTGTAATCCATAAGCTGTATTTTGGAAATTTATATTCATTAAATAAAAGTTAAAAAAAGAATAAATTTTTAAAAAATTAATGTGGATATTTTTATGTAGAATTTATTTTTTGTATAAAATGATTTAACCTAAAATTATTATGGCTAGATATTAAACAAGAAACAACATAGTTTGTAAAAACACATTGACACAAAGACACTGAATTTCTACTAAAATAAAATAATTAATTCTATAACTCTTATTCTCATTTTAAATACATTTGAGATCAATGAGAAGCTAAAGAAACCTACTGAGAATATCTGTTATTTTAAAATTCCAATCATTTTACGATACTTTAAAGATATTATAGATTGACTACATATTTTTGAAATTAAATATTTTGAATACACACAGACACATCTTGATCCTGATTTGAACACAGAGTTCAGACAGCCTTTGCACAATGCCTCAGCTGTCCTCTTGGATATGGACCTTGGGCCCCTGGGGTTTGATGACCTAGAGGACCCTTCTTAAGCAGCCTTTCTAGAGCTCAGGGTAATGTGGGCCACCCTACCACCCTATTCCTTATCACTTAAAACCTGTCTTCTGCATATGCAAATAGGACTTGGGATTAGGTCATCAGGGTTTGCTAGTAGGTACTTATGGAAGTTAAGCTCCTACCCTCCCCAACACACCAGTTGACAGGAACCTATCCTTTTTCATGATTATATTTAAACAGGATAGCTCCTAGATCCTTGAGAAAGTCTTGGGTTGTACAAAATCTATATCAAAAAGAATTTAGAATTCCAAGTTTTGTAAAGTAAATTCTATAATATGAAGAGTGATATTAGTGGCTTACAATCAGGAGTAAATCTATGAAGTTTGAAAAGAAATATTAAGGTCATATTGGTAAATATCAAACTTTGATTCAAAATCTTCCAGTTACGGGAATACAGTGTCTTGCTGCTAAATGCATACATTGTAGGCTTATTTGTAAAAACTAAGAATTTTATTTAATTCACTCATATTTTCAGTGAAAAATATTTAAAATTTGCCTCTTTATGTTAGTCAATGGCAATGTATGCACAGTAATGTTTTGAATATATGTGAGATATTACTCATTAGCTGAAGCAAGTCATGCCAGTTTACTAGGTAATAACATCTAGTTTACTAGCATCCAGGGGACTTTTAACAGTTGCAAGCAGATGGAAGTGTTTTTAGTGCATAGTGAATAAAATTGACAGATAAAATGTTTACCTATTCCCTCTTGTTCTTGCTTCTTCTATACTAATACAGTCACTTTCCTAAATATTTTCTCCAAAAAAATCATACATGCCCATTTATATAAATTTATTTTATATTCTTAAAATTAGGAATAGCAGTTAAATTAAATGGATTTTACTCTAAACAAATACCATGGAATAAGTGCTCTAGTTGTTTTTTTTTTAACTTTAATATAGGGACATTTCTGAGAAATCTTGGAACTAAATTTTTATAGTTTTATAGTGCAATTTTATATACCAATACATTCGTTTCTTAAAATTTTAGATAAGAACGTAGATTATATGCTTTCATTATTTTGCATTAAGGCTAGAAATAGCCTAGTTTATTTCTCCAATTACTTTAGTTTGTACACATTGACCAACTTTAATAATATTCTATGCCCATTTATTTTATTGAATAAGTCATTCAGTTACTCAACAAACATTAATTGAATATCAAGTACTTATTAAGCAATGTGATAGTTACTGTAAATACAAACAGGAATTGAATATAGTCCATACTCACTGTGTCCTCACTATAGTTTTCAAGTAATCATGATATAGCACAATAGTTACTCTGAGACACTTAAAAATAAAATATAACTGCTGACAGTGAAGTGACTATACATGGAGAAGGTAAGAAAGTTTTAATAGAGAAAGTAATACTTGGTTTAATTTTTAAGGAGAGGGGTTGTCTCTGTTGTCCTCTAATATTAAAAAAAAAAAAAAAAAGCAAAAGTGCATCACAAATGCATAAAAGCAAAGAGTGAGGCTTGTCCAGACTCTGTGAGATACATATTCAGAAGGGTCTATGACTGAAATGCTTTGGAATTTTACTTCACTACTTAGAATGGTTATTGCAGTTACTATCCAATTAACAGAAAATGAAAAAAAACATTAATTATGGTGGTGATACATATCTTTACTACTATCATTACTACTGTTACTGCCGATAATAATTAGAGCAATGATAATAGTCTTGCAAAAATTAATATATGCCCTTCAATTTTAATTATTATTATGTATTATCATTAAAATAATATTTTTGTTAATATACATCTTGGCTACATTGCTTCTGATCCAGCTCCCTGATAATGTGCCTGGGAAGCAGCAAATAATGACTTAAGAACTTGAGTTCCTGACACCCATCTTTGAGACCCAGATGGAGTTCCTGGCTCCTGGCTTCATTGCCTCAACCTGGCTGTTGTACATTTGGGAAGTGAACAAGCAGATGCAAAATCTCTCTCTCTCTCTCTCTCTCTCTCTCTCTCTTTCTCTCCATCCCGTGTGTGTGTGTGTGTGTGTGTGTGCATGTGTGTCTGTATCTTCTATCACTCTGCCTTTGAGATAATAAACATCTTTGATTTAGAAAAGAAATTCTAGTTTTATACAAAATACAATATATAAAACTATATAAATGACCTGCTTTCAGAGATTAAGACAAAGTCTTCAATTAATTACAATGACTCTAGATTCAGTTAATTACAATGACTCACTTATATGTAGGCTAAATCTCCAGTTGTTTCTTATTGGTAAACAGGAAATTTCTTAATATCCTCTTAATATCCAAGAAGAAAACACAGCACTGATCAGATGAGATTGGGTGTGTTCAGGGTGGTATGGCCGTAGACAACACAGCAGTGATAAAGTAGCTCCTATATTATAAATTATAAAGCATTATTTTTCCCTTTAGAAATCAAACTCCAAATAAGTATGCCTATGTTTCAAAGATTGAATTCTTACCTTTAAAAAGAACACAGAATTAATGACAGTTTGTATTTACATGTATGATCTGACCGGAAGAGTTTTGTTTTCTAATGTTATTGAATTTGTCATCGTAAACAATAAAAATGAATGAAATTATAAAGTTTGCTTACTTATTGTTGAGGCACAGGGTAAGAATAAACTACAAAGAAATAATCCTCCACACATCCTAAAACAACTATGGAGAATAACCATGTTCAAGAACCATGGTCTGATGGGAGGGAGACAGCCACGTGAGAAGCCGTGTGTTTCAGAGTTGAGACTTTTAAAGGACATACAGTCCTTTTTTTTTTTTTTTTTTTTTTTTTGAAAGGCAGAGTTATACAGTGACAGAGAGAGAGAGAGAGAGAGAGAGAAAGGTTTCCTTCCATTGGTTCACTCCCAAATGGTTGCCACAACCGGCGGCACACTGTGCCAATCCGAAGCCAGAAGCCAGGTGCTTCCTCCTGGTCTCCCATGCGGATGCAGGGCCCCAGCACTTGGGCCATCCTCCGCCTCCTTCCCGGGCCACAGCAGAGAGCTGGGCTGGAAGAGGAGCAACCGGGACAGAATCTGGCGCCCCAACTGGGACTAGAACCCTGAGATGCCGCGGCGCAGGTGGAGTACTAGCCAAGTGAGCCGCAACGGCATACAGTCCTTTTTCAGCTATTGCTTGTAACTACTCAGACCCTCGAGAAAGTTCAATAGGAGCTAGTTCAGTGGCTGAATGGAGACTCTCACACAGCCAAGTCATGACCAGTCCATCCTACTACAGCCTTTCTGAGGAAGATGCCCCAATGGTAAAAAAAATACTTTCTAAGGACAAAAGATGGAAAAAAGGCCAATGAGCAATTTGCACCATTTTTCTCTATTTCTTTTTTTATCCATAGTGTTCAATTAATAGATCTATTTCCTCTAGAGCTTGGAATACAAAAGTGCATAATTTAGCCTAACTATATAAGTACATTAAATTTTAATTGATTGTCTTATGTTAATTGACTCCATTCTGCAGTAGCTTATACAAGTTAATCAATATTTCTAAGCCTCAGTTTCCTCATGTGTGAAATGAGGATAAAAATTGGGTCAATTGTATGATATCATTGTGTGAATTAAATACTATTAACAATTTTTTTCTATAAAGAGTCAGCTAGTAAATATTTTCTACTGTGTAGTTTATCTGGTATTGGCCATATCTATCCAATGGTGCTATAGTAGCACAAAAGAGTTACAGACAACATGCAAAGCACTAAGGGTCGTGTGTTCCAGTAAAATTTTCCTTGAAAAAATAAGAGGCAGGCCAGATATGGATTTCAGACCATTGTTTATGGATACACGCAATAAAGCAGGAAAAAGTTGTTACTGTAGGGATTTAAACATGGTGTAGCCATCATTATTGGGTTTAATTTTTTAATCTCAACTTTATAACTGCTAAGAGTAATTTAAAGCTCATTTTTTATTAATTCAACAATACTTTCAGAGTGCTTCTCATATGACAATACACAATACTGATTCTTCTTTGGTGTAGTCTGTTGGGTTTGGTACATAAGCATCACTTCCCAGAATAGAAAGGACAGTCTAAAAGGGTGAGAAATGAATCTGAAGGGAAAAAATGAATATGCCTGCAGACACACATTATTAGTTAAAATAAGACAAATCTTCACTGTAACAATTTACTTGATTAATTGATGCTCAATTTCTAAAGCAAAAACTGATAAAACTGATATCAAAATATGTTAAATAATGTGCAGAAAATCATACAATTAAAGTACAAGAACTATTCTTTGAGCCCAGAGCTGTCAGAAAATACAGCCCACATTCTTTTTCTTCTGCCATTATGCCATACTTCCTTGAAATATCGGTAAGATCTCAGACATGATGAATTCAATAATCTCAGTTTCTCATAAAATTTTAAGGAAAATCATCCAGTATTACATGAGAACCACTTCGGACATAGGAAAAAAGAACCAGTTAACTGATTGGCTCAAATTGTCTGCTGAATCTATATTGCTGTTTCTTAAAATGCTCCCAAATACTTGAGCTGCTAGAAAACTTCATTTTTTAAAAATATTTTTTCTATTTTCAATTCAAAATATACAAATAATGTATTAAAGGTTAATTAAAATACTTTCTGAAGACCATAGATAATAAAAAATTGAAAAAAGAGGGTATGAAGAAGCAAAGAGAGTATAGAACATTCAAGGAAACATTTTTCCCCACGTGTATCATCCAAGTCTGAATTAGAGCCTCTGATTCAATTGACTTCAATAGTATCAAAACAAGAAGTTGGGGCCAAGTGCTGTAGCGTAGCTGGTAAAGCCTCTGCCTGCAGTGCCAGTATCCTATATGGGCACCCCTTTCAGTCCTGGCTGCTCCACTTCTGATCCAGTGCCCTGCTATAGTAATTAGGGAAGCAGTGGATGATGGCCCAAATGCTTGGGCCCTTGCACCCACACAGGATGCCTGGAAGAAGCTCCTGGCTCCTGACTTCGGCCTGGCCCAGTCCTAATCATTGTGGTCATTTGGGAAGTGAACCAGCAGATAGAAGACCTCTCTCTTTCTCTCTGTCTCTGTCTCTCTCTCTCTGTCTCCCCCCAAACCTGACCCCGCCTATGCCTCTGCCTCTCTCGAACTCTGGCTTTCAAATAAATAAATAAATACATAAATTAAAAAAAAAAAAAAACTAGGAGATAAGGCTGAAATCTGATAAAACCACAAAAAGGTTGTAAATAAAATCTATAAATTAAATATAAGTAAACACTATTAAAATCAAATGAATCAAGAGAGTAGCAAAAATGAAAGAAAATGTATTATAGACCAAACAGAACAAACACAAGTTAAGGCAATGGTATATATTCTTTTTATGAAAACTTGCCACAATCAGGTCAGTAAAATGAATTTTAATAAAAGTTTGGCTAAGCCGGCGCCGTGGCTCACTAGGCTAATCCTCCGCCTTGCGGCGCCGGCACACCGGGTGCTAGTCCCGGTTGGGGCGCCGGATTCTGTCCCGGTTGCCCCTCTTCCAGGCCAGCTCTCTGCTGTGGCCAGGGAGTGCAGTGGAGGATGGCCCAGGTGCTTGGGCCCTGCACCCCATGGGAGACCAGGAAAAGCACCTGGCTCCTGGCTCCTGCCATCGGATCAGCGCGGTGCGCCGGCCGCAGCGCGCCAGCCGCGGCGGCCATTGGAGGGTGAACCAATGGCAAAGGAAGACCTTTCTCTCTGTCTCTCTCTCTCACTGTCCACTCTGCCTGTCAAAAAAAAAAAAAAAAAAAAATTAAAAAAAAAAGTTTGACTAAAACACACAATAAATTTAGGTGTTTACAGCTTTTAAAAACCTAACAATTTTAAGTAATCTATGGTTGCACAAGAAATTGTAATGGAAATTAGAAAATACATAGAACAAAATGTAAAGAAAGTCTACTAATAAAACATGACACAGCTAATGCGAAGTTTAGAAGTAAATGTGTTGTAAGTTCAAAAGCAGGCAAAATTAAAGAAATAAGAATCCAAGAAAGTAATTTCATAATGACATAATGATTAGAAATTCTGGGGTGCTAATAGTATATTCTATTTCTTATTCCAAAATAAATTACAGAGCAAATCTTTTTTTTTTTAAGATTTATTTATTGATTTGAAAGGCAGAGTTTCAGAGAGGCAGAGGCAGAGACAGAGAGAGAGGTCTTCCATCTGTTGGTTCGCTCCCCAGATGGCAACAATAGCTGGAGCTGTGCCGATCTGAAGCCAGGAGCCAGGAGTTTCTTCTGGTCACTCATTCAGGTGCAGGAGTCCAAGGGCTTGAGCCATTTTCCACTGCTTTCCAGGCCATAGCAGAGAGTTGGATCAGAAGTGGAGCAGCCGGGACTCAAATTGGCACCCACATGAGATGCCTGCACTGCAGACAGAGGCTTTACCCACTGTGCCACAGTACCAGCCCCCAGAGCAAATAGTTTTAATTTATACCCCAGCTTTTCTCTGTCTACATTATTTCTTTAATCTACTTTATACTCACGGACTCTAATGAGACTGACACAATCTCTAATGGTCCTGACCATTTATCCAGCTGCCTACAACATTTCCCAACTTAATATCTATTTAGACTTAATATTTCCAAAGAACTCTTCATTCTACACCCTCTAAGCACAACTATAATTCTTTTACATGTCACAGTATCAGCAATTTTTTCTACATCAAAAGACATACATAGCACCTCTTTTCCTGCTCCTTCCTAGCCCAAACTATATCATTCTCTTTGGTCTTGACTTCTTTACTCCCACACTGACAGCCCTGCATTCTCTCTTGGAACACTCATATTGATTATCCAAAGAACAGTCAGAGTGTTTCTTTTAAAAAGTTTTTTTTTTTTTTTCATTGAGAAGAGTTTGTTTGAGTAAAGCAAAGCAAAACAAAAATGATTCACAAGTGGAACAGCTACCAGAACCAGAGCAGATTTTGAAAACTCCAACCAACAACAGAATCAGAGAGCATTTATAGAAAAACAGCTGAGCAATAGAACACTACATCATTGGTCAAAGCCTAGTCAACCAACCAGTGAACTGGTTACAGCTTAACTAGTTACTTGCTTACAGGTCATGTCTGTTACTTTTACTTTGTTTATAGCATTAAGTAATATTCTCAAGGAGGCCATGGATTTAGACAAAGCACCTGCCTTGGGCCCAACAGATTAAACCGATGTAGAGTTTAATCATAATAGCTGAGCTTTGGTTGACTTCAGAAAGCCCTGTGGCCAAGTAACTAATACAGAAATTTAACCAAGTTTCTGTTCTGAAAAACAAACAAACAAACAAAAACATTTTAATGGGATCCCACTTCACCCAGAAGAAAACTCAATAGATTTTTACAAAACTCTGCTTGGGCCCTGATAATCTCCCTTACCTATGTCATCTGCCCTTGTCGCCTTTGCTCTCTTTGCCTGCTTTCTGTGTTTCAGTTATGACCTTCAGATGTTTCCTAGGAGACTGGAGGATGTTGCTGTTCCTGCTGCCTTTGATCGCCTCTTCACCATTCACCCACACTGCTTGCCCCATTTACTCTATTGAGCTCTGACCACATTTTACCTCTTCTGAGAAATCTCCCCTACCTCTAGTTCACAATTAGCATTCATTTACACCTGCTGCCCCTTTTATTCATTCATTTATTCCTCATTTATAAAAAAAAAAAAGGCCTGAAATGTCAAATACCTATGATGAGTCAATCCAGTTTTAGGCATTCTAAAACACCATATAAATAATCAGCCACAATTTTGGAAGGATGAAAAAGATCTGTTTTGGGATTCAACAGTGACAATAGAAAAACTCTTTGGAAATGTTTCCATCTAAAAGAAAAGTGAAATAGAGAAAGACATACACACAGAAATAGAATATTTAGTGTCAAATTAAGCCTGTCAATATAGAATAGATTAAAATCATATCCTTGGTAAAACTGATGAAGAGAGGTGAGTGAGGAAGGAGGATTGTGGGGGAGTAGGGGAGTGAGAAAAGTAAGTTGTCTTCTTGGAACTGTATCTATGGAATATATAAACTCTGTTCCCTTTATATTAACAAAAATTAAATAAAAAAGAAGCAGTCACCAGGGATGTTTCCTCTGTGGCTTGGATCTTATTTTGCCTGCAATATATGTGCAAATAGTGATTTAGGGGAGTCCAAGCTTAATCTCACATCTACTAAAATACATTTGATTAGGTGGTTATCTTTATCATTTCAATTGTAACCTGACAGGTAAGATCCCATTTCACTTTTCACAATTGCCAAATTGTGCTTCGAACATATATTCAACAACTATTAAGAGTTGTCTATTAGCAAAACTTATTCTCAAGCAAATTATTCAAGAGGGAAGACAATAGGAAATAAGTATGATGTAGTATCACTTTCATTTCTGGAGACAGAAAACAACACCACTTTTTTTTTTTCCCACTGCAAACACCAAATTAAACATGAGGCAAGGCAACTTAAGTTTGTTTAATTTTTTTTTTGTTTAAAATTTTTAATTTTTTTTATCTTTTTGACAGGCAGAGTGGACAGTGAGAGAGAGACAGACAGAGAGAAAGGTCTTTCTTTTGCCGTTGGTTCACCCTCCAATGGCCGCCACAGCTGGCGTGCTGCGACCTGAGCACCGTGCTGAGCCGATAGCAGGAGCCAGGTACTTATCCTGTGTCGCTCCCCCTCTTCGTGGAGGAACGACACAGGACCCTGCGCTGTTCTTTTGTCTGCTCGGCCCTCCCCGGGTTTGCTGCTGGTTCTTCCTGGGTTGGCTACCGTCCCTCCCACCTCCGTGGAAGGGCGGTTCCCCCTGCCACTTTCCCCACTTCCGCGGGGGAGCGGCACACCGCTGGCCGGCTCTCTTGGGGGCTGCACAGATGTTATTCGGATAGATGTTCCAGGTGCATGTTGTCTCTCTCCTCCTTTATAGTCCTCTTCCACCAATCCCAACTCTGCTACCCACACACCGAGTATGCTGCTCTCCTCCAATCAGGAGCAGGTCCTGCTGCTTATTGGTTGAACTGGAGGCAGCTGTGTAGAAGCTGTTTACTCCTCTCCCAGCACCATATTGTGGGAGAGCAGATGCATAGAATAAGTCTTAATTCCAGTTAACAGTCTAGTCCGAGTTGCTCCCAGTTGCCCCCCACAATCCTGGTCTCCCATGGGGTGCAGGGCCCAAGCACTTGGGCCATCCTCCACTGCACTCCTGGGCCACAGCAGAGAGCTGGCCTGGAAGAGGGGCAACCAGGACAGAATCCGGCGCCCCGACCGGGACTAGAACCCGGTGTGCCAGCGCTGCAAGGCGGAGGATTAGCCTAGTGAGCCGCGGCGCTGGCCAAGGCAACTTAAGTTTAAACGGAATGCTTCTCCATTTTATCTCTTTGAAATATATCTTGTTTCTGCCAGACATAATAGTTCATAATTAAATAGAACAAATTTAATCATATATTGAATTTATTTTATAGAAAGTAAAAATATATGATTTATCCAGCAATAAATCGCTAAAATAATCTGAAAAGTGAATATTGAAAATGGAAGAAAAATGTCATTATATATAAATTAAAGTAAAATCAGCACAAATGTCAACTACCATGGAAAAGAGATAGAAAAAGATTAACCATCATCTTATAATCAGCTTTTTACTTATGTTTATTCATTCATGCAATCTTTATTGAGCATACATAATACACTTATTCAGTCACATGTAGATATAGTGAATAAAGAACCTAAAAATCAATTCTTAAATTTCAAAGATTTTTTCTTCTAATTATTATTTTTTTTTTCATTTGACAGGTAGAGTTATAGACAGTGAGAGAGAGAGACAGAGAGAAAGGTCTTCCTTCCATTGGTTCACTCCCCAAGTGGCCACTACAGCCAGCGCTAGGTGCCAGTCCGAAGCCAGGAGCCAGGTGCTTCTTCCCTGTCTCCCATGTGGGTGCAGGGCCCAAGTACTTGCCCCATCCTCCACTACACTCCCAGGCCACAGCAGAGAGCTGGACTGGAAGGGGAGCAACCGGGACTAGCACCTGGTGCCCATATGGGATGCCAGCACCACAGGCAGAGGATTAACCAAGTGAGCCACGACACTGGTCCTTTTTTGGTATTTCATAACAAATGAATAAAATAGTTTCTTTTTAAATGCAGATAATTGAGGCAAATCATTTTTTGTATTGTGTAACTTATTTATATTTGATTAATGACCTTAACTCTCAGTTTTTCATTTTGTGAAATACTTGATCATATGTAAAAATAGTGAACTATGCAACAATTTAGTTCATTTGATTATTAGTGAGACAAATTTAATTTAAAAATAATACATTCATATCTCCAAGGCAGTCCTCTACTTTTACCATGCAAACCAGACCATGACAAATCCTCACTTTACTCTGTTTCAGAACATCTTTTGCACAATGAAAACCTTCTTCCAGACCTGTGAAAGAAGTAATTTAAATATTTAAAAGAAGCAACGTCTCCAGGTTGTTTCTGCTGTGGTGCAGATCCCAGTATGCCTGCAATACCACACCTCCTACAATGTGTTTGATTAGGCAGTTATCTTTATCATTTTAATTCTCACAAGAACAATGCTACATGGAGAACATCATCAAGAAGTAGAACAGCCCAGCATCTTTACATGCACGAAACACCAAAACTTCCAAGGTGTTGTTTTCAGTCTTCTAAGGAATAGTGGAGAAGTGTCAAGCAATAGTGGAGAAGATAGTTATAGACACTAAAGCTGTATTCATTGTCTTCTGTATTTTATGAGGTGTGACAAGAATCCAACATAGTTTATCAGCTTCCCAGACTCAACTTCTCACGAGTCCACTCAGAGATAAATATAGGGTTGTCAAAATGATGGACTTTAGAGTGGATCAGAAACCAAAGATATTAATTGCCTAACTAGATTTTGATTATTCTTTCTGTTCTAGGGAGAGAGCACTTCATTTCATTACACATCAGGGTGAGTGCAATGATTTAAAAGCTTTTCATTAAGTGACAGATATTAGAAAAGAGAGTATGCATTTAATAGTATCATTATATTCTCCCTGTTGTATATCTAAGATATAATCATGAAAAATTTGAAACTAATAACACACTCAACGTCTTAAAATAACTTGTAATGACAGATAATACTTCCCATTCCTGAATGAGTATAAATGAGGAATGCATGACTACATGATGTGCTTTATAATCTCATGCTGTTTCCCTAATCTATCGTAACTCCAATAGCCTTAAGTAAAAGTAAGTCATGATGCTTTTTATGTTGACATAAAAGCTTTTCATCCAAATGAAGCATTCCTCTTCCAGATTTAACTATCAGACTAGGGTGCTATAACTCCCAAATGATGAAAACTGTTAGTGTTTACAACAGTTAAGAGCCAAAATCAATAGATGCATATTAACTTGGGACAAATGGCTAGGGTAAATTACAAGTGCTGCCATATGCTGTAGAACTTGCTTGCTTCATGGTTAAGAGTAAGCATGTAATTGAAAATCAATAAGAAAAAACTAAAGATTTTGACAGATAATTACTTTTCATCTCACTGAGCAAAAAATATATAAACATATTATTTAAAATATTTAGTAAGTAAACCAAAAAAATTGGGAGGAAATATCTGTTTTACAGATAAGAGTTCTTAAGTTTGCATGCAAGACACAAAAATTAGCACAGGCCTCTCTTGATCAGGTGATTGAAGTCTAGTATGTATATTAAAGCTTAATCTAAAGGTAGAAAGAAAAAGTATGTAATTCTAGTCAGTAAAGGATATAGTAAATAAACTCAGTCTTTCACTAAAATATATCTTAAACTACATACAGCCATTTAAACCAAGATAATATTACCTTAGTCTCCTCTACCAATTGATATTACTATTTTAAAATCTCATGATTATGAAAACCAATAAACGGAAGAGAAAGGAGAGAAAAATCCTCAATATTTTACTTGCCTTCCTATCTGTAGAGCCAGACATACTTTGTTTTGTTCCTGTACTACAATTAGATGCAGTAACAAAGTAAAAATTATTTAAAAGGACTGTTAGTATATACTAACCTTATATGTATTATCACTATGTGAAACACTGCATAAGTATTATCTCATATGAGACAATTATTATTCCTATTTTCCAAGTGAAGACAGTGAGGATTAGAGAAATAAAGTGCTTTGCCTGCAGTAAAACTGCTAATAAATGGCACACAGATTTTGGGCCCATCTGATTCAAAGGTATGCCCTTAGCCGCTCAACAAATGTAATCATTTCAAATTGGATGTCTAGTATTCCACTTAAGAAATTTGAGATTAGGTATTTTGGAAACCAGTTTTCATCAATGATTCTCACATTCATTCACGTGCATGTTTGGTTTATATTTGTCTGTTTGACCAGACTGAAAACCCTCTGAGGGCAGCAAGCACATAACTATGCGACTGAGCTCTTCCACTTCTCCTACTGTTAGTCTACCGCACATACACTGTACACAGTGACGGTTTTAAATGTGTTTACAAACCTTTTAAAAATGCATTTGTCAAGCAATAGTATGTGATGCTAAGACCATTTATTAATATTAGCCTAAATTATTAAAAAATTTAGTTTTCTACAATACACTGTGCACATACCTTTTTTTCATTCTGGCCTTAGTGATAGTCTTAAAAATTCTCCCTACTTCGGTATGAATATAAATTAACTAATTTGTTCTTTCTAAATATCTGATACCAGAAAAAGAAACCAGTAATTAATTACTTATTACATTATTTGAACAATGAGATGATTTTCTAAAGTTAAAAACAGGGATGAGCATTTAGCCTAGAGGTTAAGACAACTTGTTAGGCCACCAGAAACCCATATTGGAGTACCTGCATTTGAAGCCTAGCTCAAGCTCCTGACTCTAGTTTCCTGCTAACACAGACCCTGAGAGGCAATAGGGAGGTTTAAGTAACTGGGTTACTTTTACCATAGAGTTACTGGCTTCAGCCCTGTCCAGTCCAGACACTGCAGGGTTTTTTTAGGAGACTAAACCAGCAGATGAGAGCTTTCTCTCTCTCTCTCTCTCTTCTCTCTCTCTCTCTCCCTCTCTCTCTGTCTTTCCCTCTGCTTCTCAAATGAACCAATAAACATTAAGGTGAAAAACAAAAAGTGGATAAATAAACTGGTAGTACCTCCAGACAATGGAATATTTTTCAATGCTAAAAATAAATGAGCTGTCAAACTATGGAAAGAAGGAACTTGTGATAGAAGCCAATCTGAAAAGGCTACATATGGTATGATTTCACTTATATGACAATCTAGGATAAAGAAAAACTCTAGAGAAGGTAAAAGGATCAGTGGCTACTAGGGGTTAAGGAAAATCAGTGGAGCATAAAACATTTTAAAGGCAATGAAACTACTTTCTGATTTTACCGGTGGATATATGTCACTATTCATTTGTGAAAACACTTACAATGGTCAACTCCAAGAGTGACCCTAAAGTAAACTATGGACACAAGATAATAATAGTGTGTCAATGAAGGTTTATAAATTCTAACAAGTGTTCCACTCTGGAGTTATATTTTGATAGTGGGGGATCTGTGCATCTGTCAGGACAAAGCATTTATTAGAAAGCTCTGTACTTTCTTCTCAATTTTGCTGTGGACTTAAAACTGCTATTGAGAAATGTCTATCTTTATTTTGTGATTCTTTTCTTTTTCTCAGAGTAGTTATGTCTTCTTTCTATATTTTTCATTCACCAGTTATGCTTCTTTCTCAAGACTTCTTACTCTAACCTTATCATATCCCAATCTGGCCCCAAGACTGGTGAATACTTGGGGATTCGAAACTCTCTTTTGAGTAACATTACTTTAAAATGCATGGTTTCCTGGCGTACAGCACACCTGTTCACAACACCTAGGAATATAAAGTCATCCAGGTCATAATGTTGCATTAGAAGCTAAAAACTTAGCTTGATGAAAATACTATTGTTTTTTTACTTAACAAAAATACTAATAATGATAATCATGCTCTTCCTCCCCCTGTTTTCTTACCAACTCATATTTTAGAACCATTAATTTTTCTAAACATATCAGAGAAGCAGCTTCCGCCCTTTCTCTTCACTTGCTCTTAACAGTGGCATAGAAAAAGGCTTCTAATTTTTGGCCAGGGCTTTCCTACTGAATGGAGACTAAAATGCTAACAGTTGTAGTTCACATGTCTTGCTTATCCTGTCTGCCCCTTTCCAGTGGCGATTAGGGAGCCCTAGCCCTACATTTCACTGAACAAGTTTTCACCCAGTGTTGATCTTAAGGTTCATGAGGGAAAGAAAGGAGAACTCTGGTCTAAACTACACTATTGAAATTAGGGTTGACATTTGTGAAATCTAAATTTTTATTTCTGTTTTTCCAGTCTAGTTTCAGTCGTTTCATTGTAAAGAGGGGGAAAAGACTATGCTTAGTTAGCATGCACTCCAATCCCAGCAACAACCAGGAAATGTTCCATTGCTAAAAATCAATAGAGTTCTATAAATGCAACTTATCCATATGTCACTAGTGCCAACAGTTTGCAGGTCACACCCAAGTGGAAAGAGAAAGAAAAAAAGTCTCATGATCAAATTTATAAAATTCTCACTGCTTTCTTCAAGTTTTCTGTCCTGCTTTTATGGCTGGTCCCATATTCAGAGCGGTTACTTGCTTTCCAAAATGTTAGCATCACATACTTGATTGAAGGGAAGAGCAAGCAGACCTGATGCAAGCTTTGCAAAAAGTTGACACTTTTTGTGGAGAGGAAGCACAGAATAAAAATTGGACCCTAAGGAAGTTGCTCATTGCATATGTAACTTTCTTCTCTGAAATTCTTGGTAAAATTTTTGAGCAGTATAAAAGTGTAAAAATTCCATAAAGGTAACTCATTTTTACTATCATTTTTAAATACATGAGAGAAAAAACTCAATGCAAATAGTAAAATGGTTAAAGTTATATAAAAGAATTAAGAAGTAAAAACTATATATGTGGTACTTCAAAGGGTTCATGAAAATGTGCATTATCTTTCAACTTCATTTTTTCCATGAACTTTTTAAAGAACCTTCCATATGTTCTAGACAAAAGTTTTCATACTCCCTTACGTAAGCATAAGGCTTGAAAATATTACACATAATCTTTGGAACAAGGTGTACTCACGAATAGTGGTAACCTAACCAGAGGGATAAAGTATTATTAGTGTCTTGCATTCCTAAATACTTAATTGAACCAAAATCATTTTGTGGAGGGAGGCTTATCATTATAGTAAATGAGATAGAGGGTAACAAGTGAAACAGAGTTCAAGACAGCAGGAAATAAAAGACATAGAAAACTATTGAGCCAGAAAGGGGAATTGAAACAGACCTGATGTAGCACTAATCATTAGTGAGTGAAGTAATGAACTAGGGATGTGATGGGGTTTTAGTTATGGCCTACCAAATGGAAATGAGAAATTTCCAGATGTTCCATATGGTCTGTAATTCAAATGCTCTGTGCCTGCAGGTCAGAATTTTCAAACAGAAAACAGATGTAGAAAAGACAGAATTTCATGTACACACCATGATGGTTAGCTTTCAAAATCTCAGTGCTAGCGTGCAAATTCCTCACATAAGAAGTAGGGGCTTAAAATAAAGCCTGTCAGACCTCAGGCAGAATTCTAATTGAGAAAAAGAGTTTCAGGTTAATAATAGCTTTCTTTTTACATCCCAATTCAAGTGGTACAAAATAGCAATAGAGATTTTAACACAACAGCACCAGTCCAAGATCTGCAGAGTTCAAAAGAACATTTCTTGCCAAATGGCATTTTTGCTAAAGAAAATAATTGAAATTAAAGACCTTGATATTGGAAGATTAATTCTGCATATAACCAAACACAATTTCCAACATATCAAAATGTCAATTTCTATCTTAAAGATAACAGATATTTTTCTACAGTGACAAGTAAATTCTCATTTTTTAGTCTCAGAATTAAGGAAATTAAATTTCAAGAAGCAAAATTTAAATCACTGAAAAAGCCTTTGTGAGGTCTCTTGTGGTACAGCAACACAACTTATATATGAATCCCTCTCCCACCTAGTTTAAAATCAAGTAAAGGAGATAATAAATGCATCTAAATAAATGATCAGCAACTCTAGAGGTTAATAGAGACCAATGGACATGCTAAACGATATGCTGAGGCTAAGAATAGAATAGTATTCTTATCTGATAGGAGGAATAAAGGAAGTTACACAGAAAAAGTGATATTCCGAAGGGGCCATCATGATAAAATTTCATGTAGTATTTCAGAACACAGATTTGAAGCTAAACTCCTCACCAAATATATTGTCACATGGGTGATGTTACTCAATCTTCCTAAGCCTCATTTTTTGAATATGTAAAGTAGGATTATAAATCCTCTATATCATAAGGTTCAAGCAAGAATAAAAATTGATAAATAGAAAATGTTTTCTGAGTATATAGGACACAGCTTGGAGGAAATTCTATTTTTTCTTTCTACAAATAACTGCTTTAAACAAAATATGAGAATACTTAGTGCTATTTCTGTTCCCTCAGAGGATTACAAGAAAGGCTCTTACTTCTCAATCACTTCTCCCTATATATTAGTGTGGATAGGTAAACTTGAAATAAAGATCTGGCATGGCACAGATTTGTCGATTTTCTTCTCCTTCCCCCTTTCTTGCTTTCAATTGATGGCTGGCAGGAAAAGCGAGTTCACTTTTGTATTCCTACTTCTGAAAGGTCCAGACATTTTTATTTCCCTATCACCTCAACGTGTATGAACAGGTATAGCCCTTTCACACTGTTTCCTGGGTAAGTGTCAGCTCTGCACATTTAAGTCCTTAGATTTAGAGTGGGAAGAACATTAGAAGACACCCTTTGTCTTTAAATTGGAATGTTATTCCTTAATCAGAGCTTTGCCATGCAGTTCCCATATAGCTCTTAGCCTGCTTTTCTTCTTTTCTAAAAGCCAGTTAAGAAGAGAGTTGTAATTAATTGGCATCCTCAAAAATTCAAATTATCAGAATCAAATTTTTGGTGCAGCATAAAGATGCCACTTTGAATGTCCACATCCCATAGCAGAGTGCCTGATTTGAGTCCCAGCTCCTGTTTCTCATCCGGCTTCATTTGTGAGCAAGGCAGCAGGTGATGGCTCAAGTACCTGGGTCACTGCACTCACATCGGAGGCTCAGACTGGGATTCAGGCTCCTAGCTTCAACCTGGCCCAATCTTGGCTATTAAAGATATTTGGGGAGTGAATCAGTGGATGGAAGCTTTTCTGTTTTGCTCTCAAATAAAATAAAAATAAATAAATAGATAATCTTAAAGAGTTGGAATACATATACAGAATCCAAATTATCAGGTGATACTCTGGTGAAAGTGTAAATGATTACACGCTTGTGATCTCATAACATGTAGATCTAAAGTGGAGGAGCAAAACTTACATTCATATAATAGGACGGTGCTTCATAGTGGAATACGGAGGGAATTCCAGACTTTGGTACCTGGCTCTTCTGTCAACAGAAAGACAAAATAAAATGATATTCCTTCACTTTCATATTGTTTAAAACATATAAGATTAAAAAATCCAAGTTTCCTTTCTTTATAATTAGTTCAATTTTTGTGAAATCTACTTATATGCATGTATAGAATGTTCATTTTTGTATAGATAGCACCAAACACTGTAAAGAAACTAAGGAAAGGACACTTCAATTTTGCTACAAAGAGAGGATCTCCTACACATTCTGAAGTGCTTATGTCTTCTAATTACATCTTTAAAAACTTAGCATAAAAGCCAGTTGCACTATCTGTATAAAGTGCTAAATACATAATTGTGTTATGTCCCCTAAGATCACCTATGGGATGTCTGCTTTTCAGTGGAAGTACTAATCACGCATATCTGAGGCAAAAAACGCTGGATTTCTACTTACACATATCATACTCCTTTTCTTACTTGCTATCAGCTGAGAATGAGCATTTCTCCAAATTTTGTGCATCAGACACTTAGCTTGCCTCACTCTAATTCCTGCCTCGTTTAGTCATCTTGTTAAAAAATGCTCAAGCATAAGATGAAGCATTTGTCTTGACTTGTACTGATATTTTCATTGACCTTGAATCTCTAGGTGAAACCTTCCTTGGTCAGACATAGCACTGATCCCTAATTACTCTGTTTGGACAGAACTTAGAATTTCATACCATCTCAATTACAATTACATCTCAACTTACAATTTCATACCATAAACAAAAGATTAAGTCCATCTCAAGGTTAGAGTCAGCAAGAGTATCCTTAAAAGATAGAACACTTTACTGGGGGGCAGGACTGTGGCATAGCAGATTAAGCCACTGCCTGTGACACCAGCATCCCATATGGATACCAGTTCCAGTCTTGGCTGCTCCTGTTCTAATCCAGCTCCCTACTTAATATGCCTGGGAAAGCAGAAGAGGATGGCCCAAGTAGTTGGGCCTATGCACCCACCTGGGACACCAGGAAGAAGCTCCTGGTTCCTGGCTTCAAGTTTTGGCTATTTATAGAGTGAACCAGTGGATGGAAGATTCTCTCTCTCTCTCTCTCTCTCTCTCTCTCTGCTTCTTAAATAAATCTTTATTTTTTTTAAAAAGAAAACTTTATTTGTAATCCTGTAAAACAGATACTAATTCTGTCCCCCATTTTTCAAGAATGTACACCTTAATAACTTAAAACTATAGACCACATAGATACACTAACAACTGAGTGTAGAAACACAAGTGCTCTCAAATTTAGATATGTTATTAGGTTTGGGATATTAGTATTGTGTTTTATAATTATATTTGGCTTAAGATCAAATAATATAAAGTTATTGCTTTTGATAAATTTTCTCCAACACCTAATTGACTCTCTCCTAACTAATATCTCTCTGCCAGTAAAATTAAAATTTTGAGCATGTCCCGAATTGCACATCTCTTCCCTCTCTTATTCCCACTCTTAAATTTAACAGCGATCACTTTTCAGTTAAGTTTCAGAACTTAAGAAGAATTGTGTATTGATTACAGTATTCAACCAAAGGTATTAAGTAGAACAAACAAAACGGTAGAGTTAGAAACATACCAGGGGATTCCAATTCAATCCCATCAAGGTGGCATGTACCAATGCCATCTCACTAGTCCCAGTGATCAATTTCTGTTCATAATTGATCATAATGATAGGGCTAAGAACCAAAGGGATCACATAAACAAGAATAGTGTCTGCAAATACTAGCTGATAGAATCAAAAAGGGAGAGAACGATCCAACATGGGGAGTGAGATACACGGCAGACCCATAGAATGGCAGATGTCCTAAACAGCACTCTGGCCTCAGAATCAGCCCTTAAGGCATGCGGATCTGGCTGAAAAGCCCATGAGAGTATTTCAGGCATGGAAAGCCAAGACACTCTGGGAAAAAAAAAACCTAAATGAAAGATCTCTGCAAGTGAGATCCCAGTGGAAAGAACAGGTCATCACAGAAGGAGGTAGCTTTCTCTGAAGGGAGGAGAGAACTTCCACTTTGACTACGACCTTGTCTAAATATGATCAGAGTCGGTGAACTCAGGGGGGCTTCCATAGCCTTGGCAGCTCATGACAAGAGCCTAGGGTGATTACTGAGGCCATAAACAAGAGTGTCAATTTGTTAAGTCAACAACAGGAGTCACTGTGCACTTACTCCTCAGGTAGGATCTTTGTCCTTAGTGTGCTGTACATTGAGATTTAATGCTATAACTAGTACTCAAACAGTATTTTTCACTTTATGTTTCTGTGTGGGAGCAAACTGTTGAAATCTTTACTTAATATATGCTAAACTGATCTTCTTTATATAAAGAGAAATGAAAATGAATCTTGATGTGAATGGAAGGGGAGAGGGAGTGGGAAAGGGGAGGGTTGTGGGTGGGAGGGACATTATGGGGGGGGAAGCCATTGTAATCCATAAGCTGTACTTTGGAAATTTATGTTCATGAAATAAAAGTTTGAAAGCAAAAAAAATTAAAATTTTGATAGAATAGACTAATGTAAATAAGGTGGTGAAAGAGTTTTTAGCCTTATAGAAAACATCAATTTTAGCAACCTTCTGTGCACAAAACTATTTTTGTAAGAACTAAGGAATCCAGGTAAGAAATTATAGCACCTGAGTGGAGCACAGAAATATTAAAAGATGCATTGAAGAGGGAAGGAGGATAGTTTCATATTATTGGCATCACTCTTTCCCAAAGCACATGCAGCATGGGCAGAGATAACTTCCATATGGAGGAAAGAAACTGAAGTGAGCACTCAGACTTTCAAGAACCCTAGCAGCAAGTGCACCATATTGAATCTCAGAGCCAGGAAGATCCCCATGGCTTGAGTCTTCATGCTAGTTCTAATGGGACTAAGCTCCAGGTCTGCCTCTGTGAATCCAAGTTCCATATATGACCCAGCATCAGGCAACCCCATGGTCCCAGGCTCCAGGACACCTCCTTCAGACCAAGCTTCAAATTCATCCCAGTACCAGACCAGTCCCCATGAAACCAAACACTGGTATATCCCCTGCAGAATTTGTTACTAGACCTATACTTTAGACACAGTCCTTAGGCCGGTACTTTGGACCCAGGATCCAGGGCAACGCCCAAGGCCAAGCTCTAAGTCTGCCTCTGTGTAACCAGGGCGAGATCCTTCCACAGGTACTCAGGCATAAGGACCACTCCTGCACACTCAGACTGGCCTTTGTAGACCTCAATACCAGACACATTCACCTTCTCACCAGGCACCAGGCCAGTCAGCCCAAGGATTCCATTAGAAAAAACCCACCTCAAGGTCTGTTATCCAGCCCTGTTAGACCCTCTGGGTGGACTAACTGGTGAAGGACTTTCCTCCAGATACTGAAGTGCAAAAACTGGAAGAGATGAAAACCTCTTCAAATCTCCAATTGCCAGTCCAAGAACCAAAGGACTATTAGTAATCATGGAAATATATCATAAAATGAAGAAAATAATCCAATAGTAAGTGATCATACTGAAATGGAGAGCTATATATCCCCTGACAAAGAGTACAATGTTATGATCTTAAAGATTGTGAGCTGTAAGAAAATCAAGAAAACAATCCATAAACAAAAGATTAAGTCCAATAATTAGACAGAAACTATAAAAAAAGAACAAAATTGGGGCTGGCGCTGGGGAGTAGTAGGCTAAGCCACTGCCTGCAGTGCTGGCATCCCATATGGGCACCTGTTTTAGTCCCGGCTGCTCCACTTCTGATCCAGCTCCCTGCTAAAGTGACTGGGAAATCAGTAGAAGATGGCCAAAGTAATTGGGCACCTGCACCCCCATGGGAAGACCCAGAAGAAGCTCCTGGCTCCTGGCTCCTGGCTTCAGATCGTCCCAGCTCCAGCCTTTGTGGCCATTTGGAGAGTGAATCAGCAGATGGAAGACATCTCTCTCTCTCCTCTCTCTCTTTCTATAACTCTGATTTTCAAATAAATAAACAAATCCTTTTTTTTAAAAAAAAGAACTAAAGGAACACAATAATTACATAAAAATTCAATGGAGTGCTTTAATAGCAGATTCCATCAAGCAGAAGAAAGAATCGGTGAGTTCAAATACAGGTCATGTACATTTTCAAAAATGACAAAATAGCATGTTACTGACTTAACAATAGACACATAGCCCAATGAAATTGATAAAATGCCCAGAAATAAACCCAAGCATTTATAGTCAACTATTTTTTTAGCAAAGTTGTGAAGAAAACATAACGGGGAAAGACCCAACAAATGGTATGAAGAGAATTGAATATCCACATGAAGAAGAGAGAAATTACATCCTTATCTTACACCATATATAAAAGTCAACTCAAAATGGGTTAATGACTTGACTATAACACCTGAAACTGCAAAATATAGGAGTAAAACTGCATACCATTAGTCTACTCAGCTTTTTTTTTAAATAGGACCTTAAAGCACAAGAAAAAGTGAAAAATAGAAAAATGAGAGATGGCATGAAATTGCACAGCAAAGAAAATAAATAACAAAGTGAGCAGTCAACCATAGAATGAGAGAAAATATTTGCAAACTATATATGTGATGATGGGTTACTATTCAAAATGCATAAGGTACACAAGCAACTCATAGCACAAAAACAAGTAATTTTATTTAAAATTGTCAAACAGATATCTCTCATAATAAACTATACAAATTGCCATTGAGTATTTGAAAAATTAATAAGGAAATGCAAATTCAATAAAAATGGTCAAGAGACACATGAAAACTGATCAGGATCACTAGCCATCAGAGAAATGCAAATAAAAACCACAATGAGGTATCACCTTACCCCCGTTAGAATGGCTAACATCCAAAAGTCAAAAAAAAAAAAAAAAAAAAAAAAAAAAAAAAAAAAAACAAGTGCTGGTGAGGATGTGGGGAAAAAGCTATCTAATACACTGCTGAGAATGTCAGCACAACCACTGTGGAAGACACATGGAGATTCTTCAGAGATCTGAAAATAGCTCTATGACCCAGCCTTCCTAATTGAAATGAAATCAGCATATGAGAGCATTATCTGTACCCCCATATTTATTGTAGCTCAATTCGCAATAGCTAAGATACAGAACCAATCCAGACATCTATCAATTGATCGCTGGATAATGAAGATGAAGTATACATATACTATTGAATACTACTCAGCCTTAAAAAAGAGTGAACTTCTGGGGCCAGCATCATGGCGCACTAGGTTAATCCTCCGCCTGCGGTGCTGGCATCCCATATGGATGCCGGTTCTAGTCCCGGTTGCTCCTCTTCCAGTCCAGCTCTCTGCTGTGACCTGGGAAAGCAGTACAAGTGCTTGGGCCCCTGCACTCGCATGGCAGACCAGGAAGAAGCAACTGGCTCCTGGCTTCAGATCTGCACAGCTCCGGCCATTGCGGCCATTTGGGGAGTGAACCAATGGAAGGAAGACCTTTCTCTCTGTCTCTCTCTTTCATTGCCTGTAACTCTACCTGTCAAATAAATAAATAAAAATATTTTGAAAAAAAAAGTGAACTTCTGTCTTTTGCAACATAATGGATGCAGTTGGAAGCCATTATACTTAGTGAAATAAGCCAGTCTCAAAATTGAAATATCATGTTTCTCTGATATATGGCAGTTATTATAGAATTGCCAAAAGTGTATAGGAATAAAATGGTCATTTTGGGATATGATTGTCATTTTTAGCCCTCATTATACTCTTGTGGAACTGCAGTCTTTCTATATTTTACTTATTGAATATTATTACTAGTGGCAAATTAAGTCTATGAATAGAGTGGATTAAAAGGATTGTCTTTGCAAAAACTGATGAAGAGTCGAGAAGTATAAGGGTATGACATGGGGAGCAGGGGAGTAAGGGATGTGTGCTTGTCTTCTGAGAACTGTATCTATGGAATACATAACATTTGTTTTCTTTACATTAATAAAAAATGAAAGATAAAAACTGTTGTAGAGGCTATGGAGAAAAGGAAACTCTTCACTGTTGGTGGGAGAGTAAATTAGTAGAGCCATTATGGAGAATGGTATAGAGGTTCCTAAAAAACTGAACATATAACTACCATAAAATCTAGTAACCCCACTTCAGGTATATATTCAAAGGACCTTAAGTCAATATGTCTAATGGATATCTACACATCCATATGTATTTACAAGATTATTCACAATAGCCAAAATTTATACCAAACTATGTGTCTATTAACAGAAAAATGTGTAAGAAATGGTATTTAATGTTAGAGAATATTATTAGTTTTATAATGTTAAAAACATTTAATCTTTTGATTTATGGACACTTTTAAAATAATTTATTGGTTGTAAGCAGATCCATTTATGTTTAAAAATAAATTTTTAATTTTTTAAATTTTCAAAGTTTTAAATTTTTTTAAAGTTTAACTTAACTATTGGATCCTTTATTCTAAAGTAACAATGATGGGGTGGGCACTTCATTCAGAGGTTGGGACATCACTTGGGATGTCAGCAGCAGATTCCGAGTACCTATGCTTCTGATTCTAACTTCCTTCTGGAGACAGCAGGTAAGGATCCAATTACTCTGATTCCTGCCACTCTTGGGAAGCCTGGATTTAGTTCTAGGTTCCTGACCTCAGCCAAGCCCAATTCCAGACTGATGCAGGTGTTGGGGGGTGATTTAGTGACAGAAGATCTCTGATCTCTGTCTTCTTCAATCTCTCTGTCTCCCTTTCAAATAATACATAAATAAGTAAATTTTAATCGAGAAAAATTGATAGTTTTATTGCACTTTAAATTTCCTCTCTTTCTCCCTTTTGAATATCATCTTTATGGTATAAAAATGAGGACTGGAGAACAAATACCTCATTTTATTTTGCTAAAAATTTTCTCAATAAATATTAATGACAATTACTTTCTTTTACAACCTGTTTAGATGCCCGCTGTAGCTCTCTTCCAAGTGTCACTGCCAACTCCAGAGACAAGTGCCCCTGCTCACCGTGAACAGCATTGCCTGGCAGATTTGAGCTTCCCAGTGCACAGGCAATGCTAAAGATTAAAGCAAAAACAGGGAGAAGTTATCATCTCCATCATCTGGATGCTTATGTTTGTACTATCAGCTCTGATCATTGTATTGTTGAACAAATATCATCTGCTTTCATTGTAATAGTCTCACCATATTAATACTGAACCCTAAGAAGTCAAATTCAAGTAAGGATCTTTAATTTCAGAAGCCTCACTTTTCATTAGTAGGAAGAAGGTTGAGTCATTATTTTCACATATCAATGCCTGTAATTAAAGCCTGGGGTGTTATTAAAGGTAGCAATTGACTGCTCCATACAATTAACTCACAAACAAAATTCACAGACCAAATGCAAATACTGCACTAACATAATCCATACAAAGAAACACTGAAATAACATTTAAAAATTATAAATTTAAGAAATCTAATTTAAGTTACAAGTTGTATTTGCAATTCAGTAGCACAGGGCTTCCAAAATCCCAATTTGTATTTTTGCAGCAAAGCCTGGAGACAGTTGTTCTACCTAAAAAGGTAATTCTTTGAAGAGGTCTGTGATGTGGCTGTTATTCCACTTTGCTGATCATATTCATACACAATACAGGATCTACAATTAGATGAAGATGGTGTTCATTTGTTCTCTATTATTACACTGTCCTTCTATATTTAATCTTAAGACTCACAAGTATCCCACACCCTGAATATCAACATGTCGTCACAGACTGTGATGGAAATTTGCCTTGCACTTATATGGAAGTAACCTAAGTTACCGGGTTTATACACAGGTGTTTTTTTTTTTTCTTTTAAAATGAACTTAATTACCTTTAATGAAGCCCCCAAGAATGACAAATCTTTTGTGAGAACTTAGAGATAATTATAATACAATTCTTTGATGATAGAGGTCCTGCATGAGAAGTTAGTGCACAGTGACTCCTATTGTTAATTTAACAGTTAACACTCTTATGTATGATGTTAATGATCACCTGAGGCTCTTGACATGAGCTGCCTAGGCTATGGAAGCCTTTTGAGTCCACAAACTCCATCAGTATTTACAAAATGCCATAAGCAAAGTGGAAGTTGTCTACTCCCTTCAGAGAAAAGTACCTCCTTCTTTGATGACCATTTCTTTCCATTGGAGTCTCACCCACAGAGGTCCTACTTGTAGGACATTTTTTGCCATAGTGCCTTGGCTTTCCATGCCTGAAATGTTCTTGTGAGCTTTTCAGCCAGACCAGAATGCACATAGTCTTATTTATGACTTGCTGCCCAAATATAAACCTAAAATAAAAGGTTTGAATTTATAAGGGTCTTTCAAAAAGTTTTGGGAAATAAGGAATTAAAATATAAACTTATTTTGGTTAAATTTTTTAATAATCCATGTACAGTCCTTTCCTAATACATATTTTCCACAAATGTTTTGAAGCCTCCACAGATTTGCAGTCAACTCTTAACTAGAAAATCTATTAGATATATTCTTATTTATTAACTCTTATTTGCTGTGTTAGCATTTTTATAGGGAAGTAGAACAAGCAGAAGTGATAAGAATGTTGGAATTCTGAGTGACAATGTATTTTGCACTACTGGATCTCTGTGGCATTAAAATGACTAGTATACATCATTCTTGATGCTATAATCAGAGTAAATGAAGAACTAAGACAATGTGAATAAAAGATCTGGGACTTCAGTCCTGCCCTCAGCAACTAAGAGGAGTTTTGACTTTGTTTTGTTTTGTTTGAGATAGGATGAGCCCAAGCTGATGACTACATTGATTAAATTCCTTGGCTGCTTAACTCATGATTTTGCTTAGATTTGGGCATTTGGTTATATAATGCCAAAACCTGGAGTTTTTTTCTTCTCAACAATGCCAAACATTCAGCTATGTGGAAGAATGTTCTGGTTTTGACATTTAATTGGAATCCCTATATTTGGCCAGATGCACCACACCATCCAGGCAGCTCTAAAAGTTTGAGTGAAAAGAGTATACATCTGATTAGGTTTAAATTTAAAAACTGCAAATATAAACTACTGGTATTACATATAAGCTGTTAGTTATATCCTGTACCTTTTAATGCCCTCCCTCTCTGTGTTGGCATCATGTTCAGAAACATTTAAAATATATTGCCATAACATTCTCTAAATGACTCTATTGTAAAGTAATGCTATATCTTGGTATGGCTACAAGCTGATAGGTGCTATACATATATTCACATGAAATCATATGCATTGTAAAGGAGAATAAAAATGACACTTCCACCTTTTCCATTTCTAGTAATGATTCTCTCTCCTTCTGCTTCTCTCTCTTTTCCTCTCCCTCTGCCTTTCTCTCTCTCTTTATTCCATCTTTCTTGATTAGATCCAGTATCTCAACTCCAGCAGGAATTAACTGTTTACTTTTATAATACCTTCTCATTGCAATACATATGTCTAGATTTTATTTTGAAATACTGAATAAAAATTTTAAATCATTATTATTGAACTTTGTTCACATCTACAATTAAACAATCAAAAGAATTATGAGGAAACCTGCAGCAAAAGAAAAAAAAATCAAAACATACACCTCAGAAGAGGTCAAAATTCAAAGTATATAATTAATATTTTCAATGGAATAACAAGAAAAACAATTTTTAAACCAGGAGCAGGAATTGTGGCGCAGCAGTAAAACTGGCACTTGGGACTCCTGTATCCCATACTAGAGTCCATATATTTGAGTTCTGCCTCTGCTTCTGATTAAGCTTCCTGAAAACATACTCCTTAGGAGACAGGAGGTAATGGCTCAAGCACTTGTATCTCTGCCACCCACATAGGGGTTCAGGCTCCAGGCTTTGGCTTGGTCCAGCCTGGCAGTGAACCAGTGAATAGAAAATCAATTCTCTCTCTCTCTTTCTCTCTGTATGTGTGCATGTGTGTGCATGTGTGTCATTCTGACTTTCAAATAAATATGAATAGACATTTGTCAAAAGAACACTTAAATATGGCCATGAGGTATGCATAAAAGTGCTCAATATCATCATATCACCAAGTAAAAGAAATCAAACACACGCAATACTTTTACAATCTTATTAGGATAGCTATTGTCAAAAAATGAGGGGCAGGCACTGTGGAGCAGCAGGTCAACGCCCTAGCCTGAAGCACCGGCATCCATATGGGTGCCAGTTCGAGACCTGGCTGCTCTACTTCTGATCCAGTTCTCTGCTATGGCCTGGGAAAGCAATAGAAGATGGCCCAAGTCCTTGGGCCCCTGTACCCACATGGGAAACCCAGAAGAAGCTCCTGTCTCCTGGCTTCTGACCGGTGCAGCTCTGGCCGTTGCGGCCAACTGGGAGTGAACCATCAGATGGAAGACCTCTCTATCTCTCTCTGCCTCTCCTCTCTCTGTAACTCTGACTTTCAAATAAATAAAAAAACTTAAAAAAAAAAAGATGAAAGACTACAATGTTAATGAGAATGTGAATACTTGTACACTGTTTTTAACAATGTAAATCTGTACAGTCACTGTGGAAAACAGCATAAATCTCCCTTAAGGAAGACTAGAAATATACCTACTATGTGATCCAGCAGTACCACTGCAGATTATGTATCCAAAGGAAGAGAAATCACAATATCTAAATGAGACTTCCATGTTCATGCCAGCATTATATACAATAGTCAAGACATAGAAGCAACCTAACGTCTACAGATGAATGAATGGAAAATGAAAAATGCAATGTATAAATGCAATGGAATATGAGTCAGTCTTAATAAAGGAAAAATCTTGCTACTTAATAAAGAAAAAATCTGTAACAACATGGATGAAGCTGGAGGACATTGTGCTAAATAAAATATGCAAGGCATAGAAGGACAAATATTCTGTAGCGCCACAGATATAATGAATCTAAAATAGTCAGACTCACAGAAGCAGTCTGCAATGGTGGTTGCCAGAGTCTGAAGGGAGGGTAAGACAGGGAGGTATTAGTCAAAGCTCCAGTTACACACATAAACAAGTCCTTGAGTTCTACTGAAGAACATTGTGTCCACAGTTAATAATATATTTTCATGTATTTTGATATTTGCTAAAAAGGTAGAGTTTATATTATTTATCATGAGCTGATAAAAATTTTAATATCATTAATAATCTAATTCTAATTACTTTAAATCTAATTAAATAATCTAATTAATTATTTGATAATTTGAATTTAATTTTGATAGGATTGATGATGAATATTATTAATAATGATTTAATCATGAGTTGATAATAATAATGATAGTAAACAAAAGTATAGGAGTAAACCTTTTAAAGGTGATACATAATAGTGCTTTATAGTTGTATACTTATCATCAAAGCTTATTATGTAAAATATATTAAAAGAGTGGAAGGGAGCAGATAAGAAAAAGAAGAAAGACTTAAAATCTGAGATGAGATCTGCAAGACACTACCCAGAAAGTGAAAATCATGGGAATTTAGTTAAGGAAATTATACCCATTTGACAAATTAAAGATTCTTTGCTGAGAGACACATTAGTTACAGGTCTCCAAAATAGATACGTGAATTGGGGGAATATTTTTTAGAAATTCAAGTTGGAGAGTTTGAGGACACATGGGGAAAGTTCAATTTAGTTGTAATACATTGCAGAATATTGCAAAATCTGCCATAAGATAAGGTTTTTTATTTTTTTTTTATTTGACAGGCAGAGTTAGACAGTGAGGGAGAGAGACAGAGAGAAAGGTCTTCCTTCCATTGGTTCACCCCCCAAATGGCCGCTATGGCTGGAGCTACGCCAGTCCAAAGCCAGGAGCCAGGTGCTTCCTCCTGGTCTCCCACGTGGGTGCAGGGCCCAAGCACTTGTGCCATCATCCTCCACTGCCCTCCCCAGGCCACAGCAGAGAGCTGGACTGGAAGAGCAGCAACTGGGACTAGAAGCCGATGTCCATATGGTGTATCGGCACTGCAGGTGGAGGATTAACCAAGTGAGCCACAGCGCTGGCCCCAAGATAAGGTTTTAAAATGTAATATAAGGAAACTTTATCCTGAGTCTTAAACACAGAGGTAGGAAATTTAAACAATTTTCAGGCAACATCAACAAGCAGTGATTCTTCACTAAACGTATTAGCTGAGTGATGCCTTCCTAGCAGCATTATAGAAAAATGATGCAAGTCACTGTTAATCAAGCAAGGTTGGAGGAAGGAAAAATTAATGGAGAAAATCTCAGTTAAAGACTATTTCACATTTCTAAACCCCTTTGACATTCAAATGCCCCTTCTGTGAAAAATAACTTAGTAGTATTGTTGTAAGACTTAAATAATTATGTGGAAAGTAAAAGTAGGCCCAGAAAAATAAGGAACTCTTGCCACTATTATACATTCTGTAAACTTTGGGAAGTTCTATAAGATGGAAACATGGTTTCTTTAATAGATCTGGAATGATAGTTTTATCTGAGGATTTTTAATGGTCAAAATAAATAATCTTTGTTAAGAGGGCTTGCAAGCAATCTAATTCTAAACAAATATAATGATAGTATATATAATTTCTAATCTTCCAAAAACAAGAACAAAAGTGCTACTATAGGAAAAAATATTTGCATTAGATTCTAATAGTATAGAAAGAAGAAGAGTTTGTTGTGGGGATATGGAGAATGAAATTTTGTGTTTTATTAATATTAAAATGTTCATCAGACAACCATGAAAATACTTGAGGGCCAGAAGAGATGAGGAGAGAAATACAAATTCAGGAATCATCCACCAGAGTGTCATTTGAAGCTTTAGAAATGGCTAGTCTGAGGACAAACTACATAGACATGGTAAAATATTAGAAGCAAAATTTTAAAGGTCTTCTGCATTTGGTGATGAAATTATGAAGACATGCTAGAGAGATCTTCAAGGAGATGAAGGGATTGCTAAAGCTACAAAATTCTTTCACGTACCTCTTTAGCTAAGACAAGTATGTACATGTAAATTATCTCTATTCACTCACTGCTCACAATACCTCAGAGATACAGCTAACAAAAGGTTCATCACCAAGTTGGGGAAATAAACATGCAAATAATTATGCATTCTGATTTATGCAATATTGGAGAGCTGTATGTTTATTTATACAGTGGCCTAAGGAAAAGCAAATGCCTAATCTAAGAATGTCTGGAAAAGTACTCAAGAACGCAGGAAACAAAATGCAGATCCATGTTATGTTACTTTTGTAGCTGATCAATAAGGAGGGAACTTGATAGGAAGGAGTCTGTAGATGTGGACAGAATCATATATGCTGAGGCCAGGTAAAGAGAAGCCATGGAGCAAATGGAGCAGTACAAAGTGTGGAAAATCATTGTGATAGCATAAAAAGGCAACAAAAGGGAAAGTTTTCAAACAAGAATGATTAATAGTATACTAGCTGGGGGGGGGGGGGGAGTTCCAAGATGGTGGAATAGGAAGGGAGCTCACTGATAGTCCAGGAAAAGACAATTTAATAAAAGTGGAGATAGTGTAGTCTCAGGGAAGAGTTAGGGGAAAAAGAGCAGAGGAAACTCTTCTGGAATTAGAGGGACACGGTGGATCTACGTGGAGGTAATGGGCGCCCATGGCTCGAGATCTCAGGTGCCAAGAGTCTCCATGCCAGCACTGGAAGGAGAGGTGAGAGGAAACCACAGTAGCCAGAGACACTGGCAGAAAAGAGGAATGAAGAGCCTAGAGAGAACGAGGCTTGAAGCCCTGTGGGGGAAATTACACCAGCCTAACTAGAGGAGAGAAAAAATAGAAGGGATCTTACTGACACAATTCTCTCTCTATTGGTGTGCAAGCCAATAGAGCAGGCATCATTTTGGACATACGTTAACAGCTGTGCCAGCTCAGCACTGAGCATGCACTCAGCCGAGCAGAAAAGCCTAATTCTGGTGAGGAGTAATAACAGGAGACTAAGACCTAGTTAATGTGTGGAGCTTATGAACCAGGTCTGTGGAATTAAAAAAAAAAAAAAATGAGGGTGTGTGGGAGAACTCACAGTGTGGTTGAGATGTGAGTAGTCTTGGTAGGAGAAGCCACAAGCTCAGGCAGCCCTGGCTACCCAGTGAGAGACATTGCAGGGGAATCTGAGCTTCCACTGAGGACTGCACAGATCCTTTGTGTGATCCTTGGGCCAGAGCAGATGAATATGGTACCCACTTGGGCTAGCGCTCAGGTACTACTCACCATCGAGGAGAAGAGCTCAGATGAGTGGAATTACTTCCATTCTGATAAAAAAAAAAAAAAAAAAAAAAAAAACAGAGAGAGACAGAGAGAGATTTACCACACCAAACCTGGGTGTGTCACTGTTGCACACCCTTTACCCTGAAGAACTGTACAGAGCTCTCTGGAAACACCCACCACATATCTCTAGATATTCACCAAAGGCAGACAGTCCACTTAATCGAGAGTCATAGCATAATGAGAAAAGCCACCACAGTGGAAGAACAAAAAAAAAGAAAAGAAGAAACCAAACAATATCTCCACAATGCCAAACAACAAGTGCAAAAACCGAGGTAACAAGAACAAGGAAGACAACATCATGCTCCCAAAAGAACATGACACTTCAATACAAGATTATGATGATGATGAGATGGGAGAAATGCAAGAAATGGAACTCAAAAAATTTATAAGAATATTTAGAAGTAATCAAAAACAAATGCATGAACTACTGATCCATGTAGGACATGACAACATTTCTCTCATGAAAATGAAATCTTAAGGAGGAATCAAAATGAAATGAGGAATTTAATAGAACATGAAATTGAGAAATTGAAGAGAAATCAAAATGAAATGAAAAATTCAATAGAACAACAACAAAAGAAACACAATTGATAGCCTTAAAAACAGAATCACTGAGGCAGAAGAGAAAATATCAGATTAGAAGACAGAGCACAGGAAAGCATACAGTCAAACCAAAGACAAGAAGAGGAAATTAGAAATCTAAAAACAATTGTTGGGAATATACATGATACTATTAAAAAACTCTACTTTCAGGTTATAGGAGTTCCTGAAGGCATGGAGAGAGAGAAAGAATTGGAAGGCCTTTTAAGTGAGATACTAGCAGAAAACTTTCCAGGGTTGGAAAAAGAAAGAGACATCTAAGTACAGGAATAAACATGACCAGAAGAGATCCTTGTCAGGTCACACTGTAATCAAACTCACCACAGCCAAATATAAAGAAAAAAATTCTTTTTTTTAACTTTTATTTAATGAATATAAATTTCCAAAGTACAGCTTATGGATTACAATGGCTTCCCCCCCATAACGTCCCTCCCACCCGCAACCCTCCCCTTTCCCACTCCCTCTCCCCTTCCATTCATATCATGATTCATTTTCGATTCTCTTTATATACAGAAGATCAGTTTAACATACATTAAGTAAAGATTTCAACAGTTTGCTCCCACACAGAAATATAAAGTGAAAAATACTGTTTGAGTACTAGTTATAGCATTAAATCTCAATGTACAGGACACTAAGGACAAAGATCCTACCTGAGGAGTAAGTGCACAGTGACTCCTGTTGTTGACTTAACAAATTGACACTCTTGTTTATGGCATCAGTAATCACCCTAGGCTCTTGTCATGAGCTGCCAAGGCTATGGAAGCCCCCCTGAGTTCACCGACTCTGATCATATTTAGACAAGGTCGTAGTCAAAGTGGAAGTTCTCTCCTCCCTTCAGAGAAAGGGACCTCCTTCTTTGAAGACCTGTTCTTTCCACTGGGATCTCACTCGTGGAGATCTTTCATTTAGGTTGTTTTTTTTTCCCCCGGAGTGTCTTGGCTTTCCATGCCTGAAATAGTCTCATGGGCTTTTCAGCTGGATCTGCATGCCTTAAGGGCTGATTATGAGGCCAGAGTGCTGTTTAGGACATCTGCCATTCTATGGGTCTGCTGTGTATCTCACTTCCCATGTTGGATCGTTCTCTCCCTTTTTGATTCTATCAGCTAGTATTTGCAGACACTATTCTTGTTTCTGTGATCCCTTTGGCTCTTAGTCCTATCATTATGATCAATTGTGAACAGAAATTGATCACTGGGACTAGTGAGATGGCATTGGTACATGCCACCTTGATGGGATTGAATTGGAATCCCCTGGTATGTTTCTAACTCTACCATTTGAGGTAAGTCACCTTGAGCATGTCCCAAATTGCACATCTCTTCCCTCTCTTATTCCCACTCTTATATTTAACAGAGATCACTTTTCAGTTAAGTTTCAGCACTTAAGAAGAATTGTGTATTGATTACAGTATTTAACCAAAAGTATTAAGTAGAACAAACAAACAAAAAATACTAAGAGGGATAACATATTAAGCTGCTCATCAACAGTCAGGGTGAGGGCTGATCAAGTCACCGTTTCTCCTAGTGTTCATTTCACTTTAACAGGTTTCCTTTTTGGTGCTCAGTTAATTGTCACCTATCAAGGAGAACAAGTGGTATTTGTCCCTTTGGGATTGGCTTATTTCACTCAGCATAATGTTTTCCAAATTCCTAACAGGGATCACTTTCCAGTTAAAATTTAAACACCTAAGAATAATTGTGTGTTAATTACAGAGTTCAACCAATGGTACTAGAACAAAGAAAAATACTATAATGGATAAAGTATTACATTGTACATCAATCGTCAGGACAAGAGCTGATCAAGTAACTCTTTCTCACAGTGTCCATTTCACTTCAACAAGTTTCCCCTTTGGTGCTCAGTTAGTTGTCGCCGATCAGGGAGAACATATGATATTTGTCCCTTTGGGACTGGCTTAATTCACTCAGCATGATGCTTTCCAAATTCCTCCATCTTGTTGCAAATGACCAGGTTTCATTATTTTTGACTGCTGTATAGTATTCGATAGAGTACATGAAATTATGCAAGAGAGAAACATCAGATTACTCTTAGAGGATCTCCAAGTAGACTCACAGCAGATTTCTCATCAGAAACCCTACAGGTTAGGAAGGAATGGCGAGATATAACCCAGGTACTAAGAGAGAAAAAACTGCCATCCCAAAGTATTATATCCTGCAAAGATTTCATTTGTGAATGAAGGAGAAATAAAGACCTTTCATAGGAAACAGAAATTGGAAGAATTTGTCACCACTCATCCAGCCCTGCAAAAGATGCTTAAAGATGTGTTACACACAGAAACACAGAAACACGGCCATCAATACAAAAGAAGGTAAAGGAAGAAAACCTCCTAGTAAAAGATCACAGGAAGTTCAAAGTGTATATTAGAAATATCTTTGGAAAAACTTGCAGGGCAAAATACTGCTTATCAATAGACAAATTGAATGTAAATGGCCTCAAATCTCCAGTTAAATGACACAGACTGGCTGAATGGATTAAAAAACAAAACCCATCTATTTGCTGCTTACAAGAAACACATCTTCCAACAAAGGTGCATTCAGACTGAAAGTGAAAGATTGGAAAAAGAAATTCCATGCCAACAGAAACCAAAAAAGATATGGCATAGCCATCTTAATATCAAACAAAATAAACTTTAACACAAAAACTGTTAAAAGAGACAGAGAGGTACCATATAATGATTAAGGGATCAATTCAACAGGAAGATGTAACTATTATAAACATATATGCACCTGGCCAGTGCCACGGATCACTAGGCTAATCCTCTGCCTGCAGCGACAGCATACCGGGTTCTAATCCCGGTCATGGTGCCAGATTCTGTCCCAATTGCTGCTCTTCCAGGCCAGCTCTCTGCTGTGGCCTGGGAGTGCAGTGGAGGATGACCCAAGTCCTTGGACCCTGCACCCACATGCGAGACCAGGAGAAGCACCTGGCTCCTGGCTTCGGATCAGTGTGGTGATCCGGCCGCAGCCCTCCATCTGGGGAGTGAACCAACGGAAAAGGAAGACCTTTCTCTCTCTCTTTCTCTCTCACTGTCCATTCTACCTCAAAAAAAAAAAAGTATATTCACCTAATTACAGGGCACCGAGTTATTTAAATGGTATGTTAAGGAACTTAGAGGGAGACTTAGACTCTAATACAATAGTATTCGGGACTTCAATACTCCACTTTAAGCAATGGACAGATAAACCAAAGGAAGATCAACAAGGAATCAGCAGATTTAATCGACATCATGCAGAGTAAAATAAGCAAGTCCCTAAGGAAAAATATCATATGTTCTCCCTGGTCTGTGACAACTGACTGAGCACCTAAATGAAACCTGTTGAAGTGAAATGGACACGATGAAAAACAATGACTTGATCAACCCTTGTCCTGACTGTTAAGGAACAACTTAATATTTTATTCCTTTTAGTAATATTTTGTTTGTTGAACTCTTTAATTAACACACAATTATTCTTAGTCATTTAAATTTAACTGAAAATTGACCCATGTTAAATCTAAGAGAGGAAATAAGAGAATGAGGAGATGTATAGTTTGGCACAGGCTCACTCGGATTTACCCCTAATGGTAGAGCTAGAAATGGTCCAGGGTATTCCAATTTAATCCCATCAAGGTGGCATGTAGCAATGCCATCTTACTAGTCAAAGTGATCAGTTTAAGTTCAAAATTGATCATAGAGATAGGATTAAATTCAAAGGGATCACATAAACAAGACTAGTGTCTGCTAATAATAACTGATAGAATTAAAACGCAGAGAATAATCCAACATGGGAAGCGGGATAAACGGCACAATCATAGAGTGGCAGATGTCCTAAACAGCATTCTGGCCTCAGAATCAGCCTTTAAGGTATTCAGATCTGGCTGAAAAATCCATCAGAGTTTCTAGAGCATGGAAAACCAAGACACTGTGGCAAAAAAAAAAAAAAATGACCTAGATGAATGATCTCTGTGAGTGAGATCCCAGAGGAAAGAACCAGCCACCAAAGAAGGCGGTACCTTTCTCTGAAGGCAGGAGAGAACTTCCACTTTGACTATGGCCTTGTCAAAAGAGATCAGAGTTTTTAAACTCGAGAGGTTTCCATGGCCTTGGTAGCTCATGACAAGAACCTCGGGTGATTACTGACATCATAAATAAGATTGTCAATTGTTAAATCAACAACGGGAGTCACTTTGCACTTACTCCCCATGTAGGATTTCTGTCCTTAATGTGTTCTACTATGCGAATTAATAGTAAAACTACTACTCAAACAGTACTTTATACTTTGTTTATCTGTGTAGGTGTAACTGTTGAAAACTTTACTTAATATATACTAAGTTGATCTTCTGTATATGAAGATAATTGAAAATGAATCTTGATGAAGAACAGGATCGGAGAAGGAATGGGAGATGGGATGGTTGTGGGTGGGAGGGAGGTTATATGGGGAAAAGCCACTATAATCCAAAAATTGTACTTTTGAAATTAATATTTATTAATAAAAGTTGAAAAAAAAATAAAAAGTATACTAGCTTGAAAATCCATTATTTGTCTTAAATAATAATACATATTATTTAAATAAAATACTAATAAGTGATAGTTAATATAATACTATTTAAGTAATAATACTGATAAATTTTATTTAAAAATAGTTGGTCCATGTCTACTATTGCCATTGATAGCTGCATTTAATCCTCACAACTGCATATCACTATAACCCACATTTAAAAGACGAAAATACTGAGCCATCAAGGTTTTAAATGGATTGTTTAGCATTAAGTATTTAGGGTTAGGTTATACTTAAGTGCAGTTAGGATTCAAAATCAGTTTCACCTGCCTCAAGTCTACATATGCCTTCTCAACTATTATCCCAGGACAGAAGAGCATCTAACAGTGGTAATAAAAGAAATTGCCTATAAAGATTGAATGGGTAGTAAGGCAGGGAACAAAAATTATTTTGTAAATTTAATTTTTTTCGAAACTAGGGCTAAAAATATCTGAACGAAAGAAACACTGAGGTTGTAAAACTGAATTGTAAAAAAGCAGAAGTGAGAATAATAAAAAATGAGTAAACTCACCCTTCAATATGTAAAACATGCAGAAGTGTCCATAATGTTTCACCAGCATAGCCAACAGTCCTATAAAATAACTCTAAGAAGATACAGAAAGCTTGGGCTGCCTCCAGCTCTCACCACGTTTCTTAGTTTCTGCTCAACTCTGTAATGGAAGTGAGCATGATTACTATCACTGTTTCTGAAAAAGTGTCCATGGATACTGGCAAGGCTTCCCTGGAGCATCATGCTTCCATGGGGTATTGTGATATCATCAGAACTAGTCTACCTCTTGTACTATGAGAGGTATGCATCTTCTTTGTTCTGAATCAGTAGTGTTTGGTTTATTTAAATCATATCATTGTCCTATTCTTTCTACAATAAATACATCTGACATAGTATAAATTCTCAACCCCATTTTAAAATTTTTCAAGAAATATTTCTTTAAGTAATTCTTTTATAAGCAATAGACTCAAAGGGTAAATACATACAATTTATTATATGTATATTTTTAAAGAGAAATAATATTTCTTATATTAATGGAGTTTTTCCATAATTATTAGCTAAATAATGAAAACCACAGAAACTACAAGCTTGTCACCTGCACTGATGTCTGCATAATTAAAGAGATGCTGCCAACAACAACACTAACTCTTCAAGGAATGTTTCTAGAGGCTGACAAAAGCATGTCAAAACTGAGAAAGATGGAATGTAACATGTGAGTTGCTTTGGGATATGAGGCTAGGAAGTGTATCTCCCCCATCAAATAAAAAGCTGCTGAAATATTTTCGAGTTAGCAATTAACCTGCTGCTGAAGTTGGCATTGAGTCTCCCCAACATGTTCCTTTCCCCAAGACCCCAAAAACCCTGTCAGTAATGGATGCTCATTTTCTGCTGGGTAAGACACTGTAAGAGTGGATGATTTTACAGTTTACCAGAAGGACTATATCACTTTCCTTTTTGGAAGAAGTCCAGACTTCATCATGAAGGTGTATCACATCGTTATACTGCAGAAAGCAACATATGGTGCAATGTCTCTAAATAGCCAAAAATGGCCTTTCTTAAAAAAAAAAAAAAAAAAAAAAACTAGTTATGAGATAAACAACACATCTTCTGTATATGCAAAGTTCAGAGCATAAGCTATCTATAAATTATGAAGAAACAAAGCTGTCGCTCCCCCTCTTTGTGGAGGAACGACACTAAGCCCTGCCTAGGCTTCATATCCGAGTCACGGCAACATTATGTCGCTCCCCCTCTTCGTGGAGGAACGACACAGGACCCTGTGCTGTTCTTTCGTCTGCTCGGCCCTCCCCGGGTTTGCTGCTGGTTCTTCCCGGGTTGGCTACTATCCCTTCCACCTCCGTGGAAGGGCGGTTCCCCCTGCCACATTCCCCACTTCCGCAGGGGAGCGGCACACCGCCGGCCGGCTCTCTCAGGGGCTGCACAGGTGTTCCCCTTAGATGTTCCCCTTAGATGTTCCCCTTAGATGTTCCTGGTGCATGCCGTCTCTCTCCTCCTTTATAGTCCTCTTCCACCAATCCCAACTCTGCTACCCACACGCCGAGTACGCTGCTCTCCTCCAATCAGGAGCAAGTCCTACAGTTTATTGGCTGAACTGGAGGCAGCTATGTAAAAGCTGTTTTCTTCTCTCCCAGCACCATATTGTGGGAGAGCAGATGCATAGAACAAGTCTTAATTCCAGTAACTTAGTCTAGTCCGAGTTGCTCCCCACACAAAGCAAAATATATTTTTAACAAATATGCCATACTAAAAATTCAATTTCCAATTTATCATTAGTGGAAGCTATCGTCTTTGCTAATCAGTAAAAAGATAAGAGTTATAATGATATCTGTTGAAGAAGACTGACAAAATTCAGAAATTAAGGAATCAGACTCTACTAAGTCTACAATGCCGGCAACCCATACGCACACTGGTTTGTGTCCTGGCTGCTCCAGTTACAATCCAGTTCCCTGTTAATGCATGGGAAAGTAGTTGAGGATGGCCTATGTGCTTGGGCCGCTGCACACACATGGGAGACCTGGAAGAAGTTCCTGCCTCCTGGCATTGGCCTGGCCCAGCCTTAGCCAATGTGGACATTTGGGGAGTGAACTAGTGGATGGATGACCTCTGTCTGCCTTTCCCTCTCTCTCTCTCTGTAACACTGTCTTTCAGATAAATGAAATAAATCTTTAAAATGAAAGGTTGGGTGCATCTATAATCTGAGCTCCATTGGAAAGAAAGGATATTAAACAAAACCAGACCATCCACAAAATTTGCACTAATAGAGATAATGAATGCACCATTAACTAAAACAGTTGTTCACATAACCTTATTGTTATGAACTGTGTTAACTTTTCCTGGTGATCACCTACTATTAAAAGCTGATAGTCAGTTACAGATGGCAACTCACATGCTCATAGGACTGATGAATAAAGGACAGGATTCTGCTCTTGCTTTTCCTAATATATACTCATATGTTCCTGTTTCTCATGCTGGAAAAAAAATGATCAATATAGTTCACAAATTCAGGTGATATTTCCAATTAATGGTGTGGCTAATTAGAGTAATTTTCCAAAAAAACTGAAGCTAAGTTAATAATGTCCTATATCTGTACCATTGGTTCCTTAGATGTGATTTCCTGTAGTATGGCATGGCTATGAATGCTGACACTTCCTCATAGTGCTCCCTCTTCTATTTGGGCTAATTATTTGAGCATTTTTTCTTGTAGTTCTGATGGCATAATCTCTAAATCTGAATGGAAATATTTGGTGAAGTAATCTATACATTATTGGTTTTTTTTTTTTTTTGGACTTTGCTTCTCATGACTCCTATATCCCATATATTCATAAACTTAACATCACACAAATACCTAAATGAATCATTACAAATAAATAATGAGGACATGAGAATAAAGGGAATGCATTCTTTACATTGGGGGGAAATGCCTAAATATCTGAGTTATCCCCATTAAAGATGAGATTAATATTTCTAGACACTTTTGGCAAGTTCTTCTCTTGGCATATTTAGACACACCTGCAAGACACTCTTGTAAATCTGAAAGCTTATGTCCTGAATCACTTTCTAGAAGTTCCCAGGTCACTGACAAAAGAACAGCTATATAAGAAAATTAGAACAACTTTTCAAGTGACATTTTCCTAGTAGATACAAAATTCCTCCCCCAAATACACAAAAGCACATACACACACACACATACACACACACACACACAACCCTGTGTGGACCCAGAATTCTAGCCCATGCACAGTATGCATCCAGTACTGAGATTCAGTAGCTTTGTTTTTCTATTTAGAATTTGAAAAACCTTCTAGATAATAAAGTATAATAGTATAGGCATTCAAATTCCACTAGAAGTCTACATTTCTTCCATTAAGTCATCTTAATGAATCAGAAAATTCACTAAACAAAAGAAAATTTGCTCTTGTGTACAGTCAGATTAATAACTTTTCTGTATATTATTTTCCAATCATGCAGAGGCCTGCTATCTTATAATACTCATATTTCCTGTTGACATAGCAACAATATACAAACATATATACAAGTTCATGAGCTTAAAAGTGGACTTCAGTTTAATATATAGTTATGCAATTGGCCAAAGATTTAACACTTCTAGTGACTTTTTGTCACTTTTTGTTATAGTGCTATTTGATTGTATTTATGAATGTGACCTTATATCATCCTAGCTATAGAAAGTAAGATAAACTGGACTCTAAAACACACACATAATTGCAGACAATACTGTTTAAAGATTAATAAGTGATCTTACTATGTCACTTCAACTGCCTGCAGCCTAAAAATATCTCTCCCGTGATACATTCCAGGCAGTCCCTGAGGGACCAATAAACCAAGAGCACTTGAGAGATCTGAACTTATCTATCACAGCTTTGATTGTGCTCTTGTGCACTATATGTTTCTTCTTAAAAGCATCTAATTCACTGCTTGTTTATAGCATTCATTACTTAAAGCAAAGGATATTAGCAGAAGTAAATAAAACTTAAAATACTTATTGTAAAATGAATTCATTCCATTTTCCTTTTTTATGCATCAAAAGCTAAAGCGAGGTATCTCTCTCTACAGCTGTGATTTGCATACTTGTTAGTTTTTTATCAGATATAAATGGCATATTTCTAATGATAGTTCACCCCCTGGCATCTGTGATGCTCAGGCATCTCATCTGAAGGCATCCAAACCATCAAAATCACTGAGAGACTGTAGTTTGCAATCTCAGACTACATATACTTCTTGCAGTAGCAATCCCAGAAAAGAAGAAGCCAGTGTAAAGGAGTTAGAACTCTACACATGAGCTACCTGCCTCTTCCTGCACACCAGAGACTTCAGAATCAGAAACATTCCTGCAATGTTTGACCCTCCTTTCCAGCCTCTGATCTCCAGATTTCTTCTTTAGTAGCATTTGCAAACCTTTCTAGGACAGCAAATGGTCTTGGAATCTGTCCTCCTATTTCTTAACATTAGCATGAATAATTCATATTATGCAGTCATAGTATCTTCCAACTGCTCGATAAGCTAAAATTTATGAAGATACTCACTTGAATATATTTCCATTAGCAAGACTTCTATCAGATACACAATGATAAGTACTACAAACATGAGAAAGTATCTTTCCCCACTTGTTTATTTATGCAAAGATGTTGAAAAGTAGAGTCAGGGCTCATTATCTTCAGCTCAAAGAAAAACCTTCTAAAAAGACCAGATGAAAAGAAACAGCTAAAAATTAGAGACAAATCAGACAATGCCAACCGAACACTTTCCCTTGGAGGCTAAATGTTCTAATTTGTCTCTTCTGAGGCGTTAACCAGGTAGCTTGCACAGTACTTCTCTTGTGTGAGTGTATGCTTATCTACATAAGTAAGAGAGAGCATTGTTTTCTTGCAAACCTCAACCAACTGAATTTCTAATGAAGTTATTTATAATTGTTTACATTGTCTTTGATAATAAGTGTATAACGGTGGTGAAATGATTAACTGTTTAATATTCTTCAACATAAATTTGTGGTATCTTGCTTTTTTGGTCTATTTTATGCAAAGCTGTTTTGAGATTTCCAACATTTTTTAGGACAAACAGTAATTTCTATCAGATAATTTTCCTTTTAATGTTTTGATGACAAGAGAACATAAGAGGGAATGTAATTTAAGTAGGTACATGATAAACAACTATTGTTATAGAGAATTCTATTTGCCTTTAGACGTGATTCCTATTTGCAGCAATTATTAATGTCAAACAGTCAAGTTGTTGTTAAATGACTGTATTACCTATCCATCAAAATCTGCTTTGTTATGCATAAAAAATGCTAGTGAATAGAATAATGCAGAAATGATGATTTTTTCTTAACTAATGTCTTGAAATTGCTTTTGTCACTATTGAGCCATTGGGAAAAAGTCATTCCCTATTCATTTAAATGTCTTGGCCCTAGTATAAGGGATAAAAATAAACTGAGAAAAACTAATTGATAATTTGGTAGAACTAGAATGAACTCTTAGAATTAGCACTTTCATTATTATGGAAGCATTGAAGCTTCTGAAGTACAAACTGCACTCAGTGCTCTACTAATGAAAATATACAAACTATGCCAAGCAGCAGACATGCTCTTACTTTTCCCATGAGAAGGAAAGACATCCCACCAGATGATAACTCCCTATTGAGTTTTTCAAAGATGAGTAAGACTATCTCTGGACATAGCTTATTCCGGGGAATTGCAGCATCCTTGTAATCTATATTGTGAGATATTATCAGGCAGCTTGCAAAGATTCATTAAATGAATGGTTCATTTTTCTCTAATATACATGGAAATCACTGACACTTTCTGTTGTTTTTTTTTCCCCTCCTGTAAATATCAGACCTTGTGTCAGTTCTCAAGATAAAAGCAAGAGAAATAATGATAAGAACTTAGGTGAAGGACCATCTACTGAGGACATTGGTCATTTAAAACACAGAAGGGCAGGCATTTGGCCTTGCAGTTAAGCTGTCTGTTGGGAAGTCCACATTCCACATTGAGTGGCTGAGTTCAAGTCCTATCTCAGCTCTCAATTCCAGCTTCCTGTCAATGAACACTCTGTGAGGTGTCAGACAATGGCTCAAGTAGTTGAATTCCTTCTACCTACATGGGAGACCTGGAGAGAGTTTTTAGCTCCTGGCTTCAGGCTGGCTCAGCCTGATGAATGGAAGAATTTAGGCAGTGAACCAGAAGAATGGGAGCCTCTTTCTCATCCTCTTCCTCTCTCTCTCACTCTACTCCTTCTTTCCCTCCCTGCTTCCTTCAAGTAAAAAATACTATGCAGTACATATGAATTACCACACAATACATCTCTTGGTTACACTAAAAAAAAAAAAAAACTTTGGTTACATTGAGGAATTTTATGTAATGACCATATCCCCTGCTTCCATTTTAATTACAGAAAAGTACATAGTCCAAATTGATCATCAGTCACAAAAACTACATGTGTAGATATGCATTATGTATATTTATTCTCTCTCTAGTACTAATTTAATAATCATTTATTTTTCCTTATTTTGATCTTTTTGTATTTCTTCATTATTTAATCATAGAAAATATTTTCACAAGCTGATTTTTAAAACTTAATTTGTGGTATTAAATCATCTATTCTTAATTGAGAGAATATATCATTTAAGGAGGCATAATTGTAGGATAAAGTAGCTGAAATATTATCAAGTAAAAGAGTAAGTTAATGTACACTGTATTGTGTAATGGGGCAGATAGAATTTAAAAGGGGCATCTGCTAGATAGATAAGAGCAAGAATTTTCTAATTATTCTTCAAGTCCCAAATGTGATGGGTTTCCCACAAAAGCTGTGGAAACTCAACCCTGCACATGTTTAAGCAGTGGCTAAATAACCATCCATCTGGTATGTTGACAAAAGTTCCTGGACTGGAAGAAAGGTTAAATCAGAGGCCCTCAAAAATCTCTTCCACTCTATGATTCCATAATTTAATATGCTGTACTTAATGAGCCATTTGTTATCTCCATGGGGTGAATAACTTATGGCACATGTCTCCATGCTGTCTTCCTGCCAGGTCTGAAACTAAATTAAATTAAATCTGTCATCACCTGACATTAGGAAAGGGAGAAAGATATGTTATAAAGATTCAAAGTCTGTGCTCTTTGAACAGTCACTAAATAGCTTCAGTTTTACCACAAACAAGGCTTCATAGTCTATCCAAGTCATATCCCATTACTCTAAATATGAGAAATTAAAACAAGAGAAACATTTAAGTCATTCAAATTATAAAATGAAAGAAGCTTGATAACATATATTTTAGCATTTTAAATATTAAAAAGAGAAAACTGGCTGAATCCAAGACACATTTTAAAAGTATTTTCTATAATATAAAACACTTTAAAGATGGCTATCAATGGAAGGGCATAAATATTTGTTTTTAGGGGGTTGGAAGTCCATTATGAGAAAGCAAAACCAAATTGAAATGGCATATTTAATACCTACTCATATCTATCATTATATTTGCAGAACATAAAGAAGGTAAACAAATCCTGAAGTTGCTAAATTATTTACTGAGGTGAATCATCTTAAGTGAATGAACTGCCACATTGCATATAAATATTTTAAGTATACAAACAACTTCATAAATAGATAGAATGATTTACTTCCTCTTATGTTTGGTGGTATCAGAAAGGTGTTACGTATGATTTTGGCATTTCTGTTAGGGATAATTTGAAAAAGTAAACATTTTTAGTCACTTAACTATAGGTTAAAATAGAGTAAACTATGTGATTTCTATGTATTTAAGCCATTAAAATCCCAAGATTATAGAGACATAAGATGATAAATTCAAGCACAAATTTATTATTAACTGAACTTAAAGAACAAATGAATCAAGAATGATTGAAGAAAAGTGACTAAAAACAAATCAGAAATATAGATCAAATTGAAATGTGCCCATTGAAACATGTGGTTTGCCATTATAGGACAGAAGTGTCAGTTTATTTTTAAATCTTCCAAATGATAATATCTGTTTATTGGAGTAGTTATGCAAAAAATCCTATAGGAGCCTGACTTTTGCTGTCACAATCTTTAAGTGGCATGAGTTCCAACATCCCTGATCCTTTAAGGTCAATTGTCTCCTGTTTTAATCATTTAATCAAGAAAAATGAATGGCAATTTTAATACAAAAATGGAAACAACCCAGCTTCAAAAGTCTGCCTCTAAAGAGCAGTGTAGTAAATGACCATGTTAGCTGGACTCATGACAAATACCCAGAGTAAATACAGATTATAATTCCTTCTCCAAATTTGAAAGCTAAAACCAAGTGAAACACGAGTATTTTCTCAAAAGGATACATACTAATGACCAACAAAGTTATGAAAAAATGCCTATAATTAATCAGCAAGTAAATGCAAATTAAAAGTTTTTTTTTGTCTGTTCTACTTAATATGACTGGTTTAATTCTGTAATTAATACACAGTTATTCTTAAGTGTTGAAATTTAACTGAAATGTGATCCCTGTTAAACGTAAGAGTGGGGATAAGAGAGGGAAGAGATGCACAATTTGGGACATGCTCAAGCTGACTTGCCCCAAATGGTAGAGTTAGAAACATACCAGGGGACTCCAATTCAATCCCATCAAGGTGGCATGTACCAATGCCATCTCACTAGTCCAAGTGATCAATTTCAGTTCACAATTGATCATAATGAAAGGACTAAGAGTCAAAGGGAGCACATAAACAAGTCTAGTACCTGCTAATACTAACCGATAGAATAAATAAAGGGGAGAGTGATCCAACATGGGAAGCGAGATACTCAGCAGACTCATAGAATGGCGGATGTCCCAAACAGCACTCTGGCCTCAGAATCAGCCCTTAAGGCATTCAGATCTGGCTGAAGAGCCCATGAGAGTATTTCAGGCATGGAAAGCCAAGACACTCTGAAAAAAAAAAAAAAAAAAAAAAAAAAACACACACCTAAACGAAAGATCTCTGTGAGTGAGATCCCAGTGGAAAGAACAGGTCTTCAAAGAAGGAGGTACCTTTCTCTGAAGGGAGGAGAGAACCTCCACTTTGACTATGACCTTGTCTAAACAAGATAAGAGTCGGAGAACTCAAGGGGCTTCCATAGCCTTGGAAACTCATGACTGGAGCATAGGGAGATTACTGATGCCATAACAGGAGTGTCAATTTGTAAAGTCAACAACAGGAGTCACTGTGCACTTACTCCTCATGTAGGATCTCTGTCCTTAATGTGCTGTGCATTGAGATTTAATGCTATAACGAGTACTCAAACAATATATTTCACTTTGTGTTTCTATGGGGGTGCAAACTGTTGAAATCTTTACTTAATGTATACTAAACTGATCTTCTGTTAAAAAAAAAAAAAGAAGAAGAAATTAGCAATTCCCAACTTTACTCTCGCTGGGATTAAACATGACAATAGGTCTGATCTGATTTCATCATCATTTAAAAAATCATCTATTATATTTCACTTTATGTTTCTGTGTGGGAGCAAACTGTTGAAATCTTTACTTATTGTATGCTAAACTGATCTTTTGTATATAAAGAGAATCGAAAATAAATCTTGATGTGAATGGAAGGGGAGAGGGAGTGGGAGAGGGGAGGGTTGCAGGTGGGAGGGACTTAATGGGGGGAAGCCATTGTAACACATGAGTCGTACTTTGGAAATTTATATTCATTAAATAAAAGTTAAAAAAAACTATAATGAAATATCCCCTCATATCTGTTATAATGGTTGTTATCAAAAATAAGAAAGATAACAAGTGTTGATGAGGATGTGGAGAAAGGAGACTGTCCATGCAGCTGGACATGTAAATTAGCAAATCCATTAAGGAGAACAATATAGAAATCCTTTAAAAATTGAAAATAAAACTGCAATATTATCCTGCAATGCCACTTTTGGGTATCTCTCCAAAGGAAATGAAATCAGTGCATTGGAGAGATATTTGCACTCCAATCTTGATTGCAGCATTATTCACAATAGACAAGATATGGAAATAACTGGAGCATGCATCCACCAAAGAATGGATAATACTATTCATTCTTATAAAGGAATGAAATCCTGAGCTTTGTGAAAACATAGATGAACCGAGAAGACAACGTAAGTGAAATAAGATAACCACAGATGATAAGTATATTATCAAACTTATTGCATGTGAAGTCTAAATAGTTCAAAGCATTGAGTAGAATAGTGTTACCAGTATCTAGGGTGGATGGGCAGTGAATTAGGGAGATGTTGGTCAAAGGATACAACACTTCAGCTAGAGAGTAGGAAAAAAATCCAAGACCTATGTTACATAGCAGTACCTAGAGTTACTTGAAAATTGCTATGGCAGTAGATTTTAAGTATATTCACCACAAAAAAGTGTGTGGGTATAATATTATGAAATATTTATGTGGTCTTCAGCCCCATTTTCTTTTTTTTAACTTTTATTTAATGAATATAAATTTCCAAAGTATAGCTTATGGATTACAATGGCTTCCCCCCCATACCGTCCCTCCCACCCACTACCCTCCCCTCTCCCACTCCCTCTCCCCCTCCATTCACATCAAGATTCATTTTCGATTATCTTAATATACAGAAGATCAGCTTAGTATACATTAAGTAAGGATTTCAACAGTTTGTTCCCACACAGAAACATAAAGTGAAAAATAATAGATGATTTTTTTTAAATGATGATGAAATCAGATCAGACCTATTGTCATGTTTAATCCCAGTGAGAGTCAAGTTGGGAGTTGATAATTTCTTTTTTTTTTTTTTTTTTTTTTTGCAGAGGATCAGTTTAGTATACATTCCTTCAGCCCCATTTTCTGGCATGTGCTCCTGCAAAGATCCTTGAAGCTTCCAAAGTAATAAGCATTTTTTTCTTTTTAAAAGTTATATTTATTTATTTGAAAGAGTGGAAAAGAGAGAGAGAGACCCAGAGACAGAGAGGAGAGTTTGATCTTCCATCCGCTGGTTGACTTTCCAAATTACTGCAACAACCAGGTCTGAGGCAGGGTGATGCCAAGGACTAGGAACTCCATGTGGGTCTCCCTCCTGAGTGGCAGGGCCCAAGAACTTGGGCCATCTTCTGCTCCCTTCCAGGTGTATTAGCAGGAAGTTGGATGGAAGTAGAGTAGCCAAGACTTTAATAGGGAAAGCTGGCATCATTGCATACGTGACAACTTAACCTATTGTGCCACATTATATCTCATAAGTGTCTTCTTACATGCTGTTGAGATAACTGGTAGCTAAAAGCCCCTAGGGAGCTTCAGGATGTGGACTGGTTATAGAAATATCAAGGCAGGGTTGTAAGGTTGGAACTTCCAATCCCACCCCTTTACCTCAGAAGAGAGGAGAGGGACTACAAGGTAAACTTCACTCCTCTTATTTAGCTGAAGTGTTGTATCCTTTAACCAACATCTCCCTAATTCACTGTCCATCCACCCTAGACACTGGTAACACTATTCTATTCTATTCTATGCTTTGAATTATTTAATTTCACACATAATAAGTGAAATAATGTACTTATTATTTGTGTCTATCTTATTTCACTTATGTTGTCCTTTCAGTTCAACGGCAAATTATTTCATAAATTATGCCCACACAATGAAGATTCCATAAAGAACAGCGTTTGGAGACTTTGTGCATATTTAAAGATGTGGATGTTACTGGCTTGTATGGCTATGTGCCAGAAGAGAGTATGGAAGCTCTTCAGTCATCCCTCTTCCACCCCATTCTTTGTCCTGTGTATCTCATCCATCTGATATTCATCTCTATCCTTTGAATATACTTTATAATAAACCAGTAAATGTAAGTAAAACATTTCTGAGTTCTATGAGCCTGTGTTTAAAATAGCTGAACCTAATCTATAGCTTGTGATATTGTCTGAAGTGTAGCACTCTTGTGAGATTGAGCCCTGAATCTGTTAGATGATACCATTTCCAAGTAGGTAGAGTCAGAATTGAGTTAATTATAACACACCTAGATGGCATCTAATGGAAAAATGTGTTAACAAGGCTTAGTGAACACAAATCTCCAAACATCTTAGTGGCTGTCACATAACTATTTCCTAGATTATATGTAGTAGGAGAAACTAAGTTTGTTTTCTCTAACATCTCAGAATGAGATAATGCATTTGTTAATAGCTTGATTTATCCATTGTGCAATGTATACATACATCAAATTATCATGTTGTACACTATAAACATTTTTAAGTACTGTAATAAATATCTTCAGTGTCCTTTTGTGAACATGAGTCAGAAGTCACATATGACTGTGTATGTGAAACAGAATCATTGAAATACAGATTTTTGAAAATCTAGTTATTGCCAAATTCCTTTCCAAAATACCATTTCTAATACAAACCCCTACAGACTCAGGAAGTATTCTATTTCCAACATTTTTGAAAATTTCAGTTTTATCAAAAATTTTCTTCAACTAATTAAGTGTGAAAAGGTATCTCATTGGCATTCTATTTTGTAAGTGAGTAGTGGTGAAATTATCTGCCTTTTCCTAGTATTACATAAATTTTCTATGTTTCCCTTCCACTGGTTTGCCTGCTTGTGGTCTTTGCTGAATTGTGGGAATTTATATAAATATTTTTTATTTATGATTTAGTCATTACAAATATTTTACCCATGTCTGTGGTTTGTATTTTCACTTTGCATTTGGGATTTTTAATTGTATAGAGATTTTTAACATTAATTACTTAATGAAATCTTTCTTATCATGAAAAACAGACATATTGGAATCATTATGTGATTATTTGCACTAAAAATTTTAAATTTTAACACTTCAGTAGGAGTCTAATTTTATCCTTATTCCATGCATAGCTGCTATCCATGCTCCATTTCTTGATTATTTATGCTTTTATGAAACCAAGTTCCTTATTTGTTTTCTGTTTTCTCTCATTATATTTCTTGTCTGTCTTGCCTCTAACATTATTGATGTCTATTCAGGCTAGTATACACACACACACTTGTTGCTTCTTCAAAATATTTTTGAATATTTCATAGACATTTGGTTGCAGATGTGTTTTTATTAACCTCATGATTTCTCCTTAACAAATCACTCAGATATTTAAAATGTCACATGCTGTTTTTCTTATTGTTTTTGCTTATTTTTCCTTGCTTTTTGTATTAAATGCCATTATAATTCAAGAAGAGGTTCTCTATGTTCTAAGTTCTTTCCTACTTTAGAGGAAATTATGAAAGAATGTTTAAGCTCTCAAAATGCGTTACCTTCATTCCATTTTGCCAAGATTTTCAGCATACGCACTCCCTTTCAACATATTCTATGCTCTCAGCCTCTGGTTTATCTAATCTAAAAATACTTTTTAAAAAGGCTATCATAATCCTCAATAGAGAATCTAATGACATTTCTTCAAATCTCCATACCAGATTAAGATGCCAAAAGTTAAGCTGAAACCTATAAAATAGTGCTTTATTTTTCCATGAGCTTTGCAGTCAGATAATTTAGCTTTAAGCCATCACAACATACTCTTCTTCAAGGATAATTTTTCCAAAAGCAGATGTTTGTAGTATAAGGTTACATTTTTGTCTAAAATTTGCAAAAGAAAAGTGCCAGGTCACTTTTACAAGAATCCCAAATAGGACATGCTCAAGCTGACTTGCCCCAAACTGTAGAGTTAGAAACATACCAGGGGATTCCAATTCAATCCCATCAAGGTGGCATGTACCAATACCATCTCACTAGTCCCAGTGATCAATTTCTGTTCACAATTGATCATAATGATAAGACTAAGAGCCAAAGGGATCACATAAACAAGACTAGTGTCTGCAAATACTAACCGATAGAATAAAAAAGGGAGAGAACGATCCAACATGGGAAGTGAGATACACAGCAGACTCATAGAATGGTGGATGTCCTAAATAGCACTCTGGCCTCAGAATCAGCCCTTAAGGCATGCGGATCCAGCTGAAAAGCCCATGAGAGTATTTCAGGCATGGAAAGCCAAGACACTCTGGCAAAAAAAACAAAAAACAAAAAAACAAAAAAACAAAAAAAAAACCACCACCACCACCACCTAAATGAAAGGTCTCTGTGAGTGAGATCCCAGTGGAAAGAACAGGTCATCAAAGAAAGAGGTACCTTTCTCTGAAGGGAGGAGAGAACTTCCAGTTTAATTACTACCTTGTCTAATATGATCAGAGTCGGTTGTGGGGAGCAACTCGGACTAGACTAAGTTACTGGAATTAAGACTTATTCTATGCATCTGCTTTCCCACAATATGGCGCTGAGAAGGGAAACAGCTTCTACACAGCTGCCTCCAGTTCAACCAATAAACTGTAGGACCCGCTCCTGATTGGAGGAGAGCAGCGTACTCGGCGTGTGGGTAGCAGAGTTGGGATTGGTGGAAGAGGACTATAAAGGAGGAGAGAGACAACATGCACCAGGAACATCTAAGAGGAACATCTACCTGAAGGAACACCTGTGCAGCCCCCGAGAGAGCCGGCCGGCGGTGTGCCACTCCCCTGCGGAAGTGGGGAAAGTGGCCAGGGGGCACCGCCCTTCCACGGAGGTGGAAGGGATGGTAGCCAACCCGGGAGAACCAGCAGCAAACCCGGGAAGGGCCGAGCAGACGAAAGAACAGCGCAGGGTCCTGTGTCGTTCCTCCACGAAGAGGGGGAGCGACAGTCGGTGAACTCAAAAGGCTTCCATAGCCTTGGCAACTCATGACTAGAGCCGAGGGAGATTACTGACACCATAAACAAGACTGTCAATTTGTTAAGTCAACAACAGGAGTCACTGTGCACTTACTCCTCAGGTAGGATCTCTGTCCTTAGTGTGCTGTACATTGAGATTTAATGCTATAACTAGTACTCAAACAGTATTTTACACTTTGTGTTTCTGTGTGGGTGCAAACTGTTGAAATCTTTACTTAATATATACTAAACTGATCTTCTGTATATAAAGAGAATTGAAAATGAATCTTGATGTGAGTGGAAGGGGAGAGGGAGTGGGAAAGGGGAGGGTTGCGGATGGGAGGGACGTTATGTATGGGGGGGAAGCCATTATAATCCATAAGCTGTACTTTGGAAATTTATATTTATTAAATAAAAGCTAAAATAAAAGCTAATACACATACATTGTGCCTTAGGGGGAGAATGCTATTTTCATGGGTGAAAAGCCTCTTAGCGTATTTAATATCTGGAAATGCTGAGAATGCAATGGTCACTTTAAGTCCTGAAAAGACAATTTTCTACCTCAATCTTTGACAGTATAATCCCCTTAAAACTTTCTATATTCTTATTTAGATTTTAGATGAATGCAGCCAATCCTATGTATCAGGATTTCACAGATAATCTTTTTCAGACTTCCTTGTTAAATATTTCCTAGTATCTCATTGTTTTGTCATCTTCTTGATTCTTTTCCTTTTTCAATTTAATTTCTGGTGTCTGTAATCTGTCCGACTTGACTGAAAGAACCATATATTTAGTCTCTCTTGCTTAAGCTTTTTTTTCTAATTAGAAAGCTTTAATGGAACACCATTTTTTTTTTTTTTTTTTTTGACAGGCAGAGTGGACAGTGAGAGAGAGAGACAGAGAGAAAGGTCTTCCTTTGCCGTTGGTTCACTCTCCAATGGCCGCCGCGGCCGGCGCGCTGCGGCCGGCGCACCGCGCTGATCCGATGGCAGGAGCCAGGAGCCAGGTGCTTTTCCTGGTCTCCCATGGGGTGCAGGGCCCAAGCACCTGGGCCATCCTCCACTGCACTCCCTGGCCACAGCAGAGGGCTGGCCTGGAAGAGGGGCAACCGGGACAGAATCCGGCACCCCAACCGGGACTAGAACCCGGTGTGCCGGCGCCGCTAGGCGGAGGATTAGCCTAGTGAGCCGCGGCGCCGGCCTGGAACACCATTTTTAATAGGACATTTCACTCAAATACATTAGTTGATATAGAGGTCTTAAAAAATGGATGCATCACACATTTCTTTGATTTTAATATTTGTAGTTGATTTTAACCCTTTACTGAACAAAGAATTTCTCCATTTCATCCTTTCTCTGTTCAAAAGAAGATAATTTCTATCCATACAAGATTCCAAAGCTCTGATCTACTTTTTCTTTCACACCAATGTGGGGAGCAACTCGGACTAGACTAAGTTACTCGAATTAAGACTTATTCTATGCATCTGCTCTCCCACAATATGGCACTGGGAGAGGAGTAAACAACTTTTACACAGCTGCCTCCAGTTTGACCAGTAACCTGCAGGAGCTGCTCCTGCTCCTGATTGGAGGAGAGCAGCGTACTTGGCGTGTGGGTAGCAGAGTTGGGATTGGTGGAAGAGGACTATAAAGGAGGAGAGAGACAACATGCACCAGGGACATCTAAAGGGAACATCTATCTGAAGGAACACCTGAGCAGCCCCCGAGAGAGCCGGCCGGCGGTGTGCCGCTCCCCCGCGGAAGTGGGGAAAGTGGCAGGGGGCACCGCCCTTCCACGGAGGTGGAAGGGTGGGCAGCCAACCCGGGAAGAACCAGCAGCAAACCCGGGGAGGCCCGAGCAGACAAAAGAACAGCGCAGGGTCTAGTGTCGTTCCTCCACGAAGAGGGGGAGCGACAACCAACCTTTAATAAAATGTTAGTAAATTCTTTTCTAGGCTAATATCTTTGTAATTCCTTGTCAACAACTATATGCACTAATGTTTACTTTTATTAAAATAAAAGCATAATCTGCTATTTTCAACATATTTTCATAGATTTAAATGCCAATTAGGTTTATTGTTTGCCTTCCAAGTTACTGTATGATGCAGTTTTTTCAATTACTTTTCAAGTGAAAAATTATACAATGACATTTTAGCTTCTAATAACAAAAATAATAACACTGATACAAAAATAACTTGTATAGAACATTTAAAAAGTGGAAAATGTTGGGTTCCTCTTTTGATCTGTTAACTTCTTCTTCATCACAAAAGGAAATGTGGCTCCAAATTACAGGATCCTGAATTTGTTGTCTAACTTAACTGATACATTGAAGAAAAACAACATGACAGTGGCAGTGGAAGATTATTGAAATCTCCGTGGTTTAAAGAATGTTTATTTTATGCAGGTTACAATTTCAATGTAGTTCATTGGGGACTTTAGCTAATTGAAATTCTATGTTATCATATATTTCAGGAATCTTATTAAAGAATGGGAAGGGATTTAGTGAATTATACATTGCTCTTAAAAGCTTCAGCAAGAAAAAACACCTATTTCCTCCTCTCACAATTAGTTAAAGCTATTCGTATAGCTTTGTATAACTTAAGTGGGATGCAATACCTGCTAATAAATAGAACTAGTGATTTTGCTATCCACATATTAGAATTCCACATATCTCAACCACAAATTATTGTCTCAAACTTTATAATATAGTATTGTTTTATGCTCAATAACACTATCATGTTTATGTATCAGTGAAAATCCAATTGTAGGCTTGCTTATTTATGTTCTGTACAATTTGAGATATACATTTTCAGAAAAATATTATGAATCATTATAACTAAATAAGGGTTGTTCTTCGTAAAGTAAAAAAGCTTTTCCCATGCAGAGATAATTCTTGGAGGATGAGGATTTTTCCCACATCCCCAAAAGGAAGAGGTTACATTCTTCTTTCCATCTGCTCACTATTTCCTCATTACAAAAGGAAATGTGGCTCCAAATTACAAACCCTGGATCTATTGTCTAATTTAATTGATATGCTGACATATACACTGATTTACCAAGTTCTTTGTTCTTCCTTTCCCTGTAGTACTTGCTTGGAATTGACGAATTCTCCCACTACCACTTCCGTTGTATTGACTTCAGTTGGGAAGACATTTCCCAAACTACAAAGAAACCTACCACTTCCGTTGTATTGACTTCAGTTGGGAAGACATTTCCCAAACTACAAAGGAAGCCACTGTACTTCCAGTGACAGAGTGAGCACACCATTCCACTTTAGGCTGAAAACTGAACAAAACTGGACTTTGGCTTCTCATTCAGGCTCCATGGTGCAATCTAGATGTATCTGAATTCCTACTTTGTCTCCTGTTCGTATTTTCTATTGGCTCTCAACATTCAGATGCAAAAAGGTCTGATTATTTTCAGCTGACTCAGAATGACTAAAACATGCCAAATAAACCTTACAAATAGAGACATATCAGGAAATTAGGGGACCATGTAACATATTGAAGAATGGAACATCTTCTGTGATGTAATGGTAGGTTTCTCTAAACCTGAATCTGGTATCAATAGATATATGCCTTAGGATGAGGGATGATTCGCTTGTGGAAAATCAAGCATGAATCTGACTATACGCGGGCACAATCTGAAACAGGTTATTTCAATTAAGTCTCACATGAAAATTGGCAGAGCTTATGTACATAGATTTTTACACTATTACTGAATGAATTCATTGCATTCTGCTTTCAACCACAAATGAAGTCTCAAAATTTAAGTGCAGTAAGCACACAATTATTTTCAGATAATAATTGTATTGTTTTCAACCATGAATATAGTCTCAAAGTTTGAAGTGCAATGAGCGTATAATTAATTCAGATAATAGATCTCAAAACGAGTGTATGATCCTCTGTATCAGTTATCACTTAGCATGTTTTGTTTTGTAACGCTAACCAAAATCCAATTGCTTAAAATGGAAAATATCTACTACTGATGATAAACATAGAGGTCAGCTGAGTGGTCATCATAGTCTCAGTCATATGTCTTCATCAGCTATGGGTCAGATATATTTTCAGCTGACCATGACTGAGCTTCTCAAATGTTTGAGGATAGACTGATTGTTGGCTTGCTCATGACAGCCTCATATCTCTAAGAGATCTCCTTCACCTTTCAAAAAGGTGAGATTGTTCTCATGATAAAGTCAATGGTCCAGGTGAATAAGAAATTTCCGTGAAGTCAAGACTTAGAACCAGTATACCATTAGCCCACTGTTTGTATTGGTCCAAAGAAGTAACCACATAAGACCAAATTCGAAGTGATAATAAGTGAACTCTACCTGTCTAGTGAAAGGAACTGCAAAATCAGACAAAGTATGTTAAACTTAACCCTCTGGAACTTTACCTCAACTGTTGTTCTGCTGTAGGTGTATTGAATTTATCCTAACAATAAAGAGGAAACTAAAGATTCTGACTGCTTAGATTCATGTGGATTTTACTGACTTTTAGATAATAATCTACAATTGGTTCTTCATGATTAATTACTTAAATTCTGAACAAAGGTTTTTGATTTTAGAAGCCCCAGTCATCATAATGGAGTGATTGTGTTTTGTCAGCCAATTGAAAAGCAAAGAATCATTCTTCTTAGGTTGAGATAGGAAACAGAAACATCATTATTAATGATTAGAAGCTTTCATTCCTTGACTATAGAATTCATATTTTCTCAGAATACCAATCAGGAATATTAGTTTTAAAAGCAAGTTGAATCTACATTTCAGAATTAAAACAATGGGATAGTGAAATAAAAGAAACTTAAAATTGTGCATTTTTTGGTTAATATATAATGGAGGGTGTGGAGCTCCAAAGAGACTTAGACAAGGGAAGGAAACAAGAGTATAAAATAAAATAAAATAAAACTCACAGGGACAATTCATATCCAAGAAACTATTGAAAAGCACTCAATATTAGATAGAGAGTTTATAATAAATGCAGTTGGGAACCATTAGCTTGAATGCAGAGACAGTTAGGTAGTTAAAGAAAATTCAGGAAGATTTGAGAAGGGAGGACTGAGATGACTGTTCTAAAATACTTCAAATGGTACCAGGTTATTTTCAGGGTAACACATTTTTATTGTTTCTTTTCTATTCGTAGTAGTTTTGTTTTGTCTTACTTTTTCTGAAAGAATATATTTCTTGAGGGAATATGGCAAGAAAAATTATGAAGTTGGATTTCTAAAGAAAGTACATTAAAGATGAACCATCTTAAAAAGACTCATGCAGGACAAAAATAGACAAAATTCTAGCCTGGGTTATATTCTGTATAGAATTATCCAAAGCAATAATGAGAACATTGATAAAATTTGTGTCTTATTGTCTTCATATCTCACCATGGAACATAATTCAAGGAGGAGTCTGTAGAATTATAAAAGGAAAACAAAGGCACAGCCTCAAGAATGGTGAAACAGGAAAGCATTATAGCCTATATGTACACATCAGAGAAATTTAAATGACCAGCTTTAAAAGGCATTAAAAATGTAAACTACCACCTGAACTATTATAAGAGATTAAGAGCATACAAAACAAATTAAACATGAGGAGCACCTAATATTGCTAGAAACAATTGGTGAGAAGTAATTCATCAGTTACATGCTGATTACATGGACATTTAAAAATATAAAGAAAAATAAGATCTCAGGAAATACATATTTTAAAATGTGTCTACTCACTGCAACCCTAAAGGCTTCATCATAGGAAAAAACATATTGAGTATTATCCCAACTGAGACAAAAGCCAGACAAAAGGATAGACTGTCACCAGGAAGTAAAATTAATAAGTCTAAAACTCTCCAGAAAAGATGCAACAGCACAGCTATTGTTTCAAAAAGCTAAAAATGCTTTAAAAAATTTTAAATAGAAACTCCCTCAAACTATGAGGAATAATTTGCATCAAATTAGCCATTATAACAACCTTGTTGCTTCTGAAAAATTTTAACTCCATCATTTCTAGATGGAAGATATTGATTGACTTACTGCTTCTTAACACTTCCTCTCTAAATAACCCATCAAAGGTCACCTTTTTCATATGCTTTATTAATGAATAAATGTTTATGTTTATTTTATGGAGGCAAATTAGATATTTGTGAGTCTAGAAACTTGTAGGCAAATGAATCCTTTTCAGAATAGCATGATCATCCTTCTCCCTGCCTCCTTAGCTCCCCTTCTCTTTTCCTCCCTTCCTATTCCTAGCCCCATTTCCTTCCTTTTGATAATGATATCTCTGCTATAGGTTTTGGCTAGTCAGAGTAATATAACTGTAAAGTCTAGATGCATAACTTTGATGGTATTATAGCTTGATGAGCTATTCCTTTTATTTTGAAAATGTCATATGGGAAGATGGCTAGTAGGTTGACTTTCAGTTGCGTCCTCTCAAATAACTCTTTGAAAGATTTGGTCTTGGGGGAGATTTGAGCTGGTATTGTTTAATTTTATAAGTACAAATGAGCTACATAATTCAAAAGAAATATAGCCCAAGCTGCCATTGTTGATAAACACTCATTCCCCTCAAGTATTAGCATGAAATATATCAAACAGTCAATGAGGAGATTATAATTAAATTGGAAAGAGCAAGACTTTATACATTGATTGAATTTGGATTTAATAAGGGATTTTGTACTTAAATTTATCTCCTTGATATAATAATTTCAGAAAGTTATGTTTTCTGTTTATGTTTGGAGAATTCTTACATTCCTGGCAGTATGTTATGATTTATGCTGATGCTTGGGCTTGATGCCTAATCTCATCTCAGCTAAATTGAGTTAAATGGCTTGGCTTAATGTAAGAATGAAGATAAAACAGACAGTGAAACATTAATCAATAATGGAATATGCTTTGGAGTTTATTTATTAATATCTCATTCTGGCCCCATTTCAAAGATTTCTGGAAAAAAAATGCTGAGATTTTTCATTCTGTACTCTAAGAAATCATAAAAAGGAGCAGTATTTATTTTCAATAAAATATCTTGCTAAATGGAGCTCAGGTACACATGAGCTTGACTTGGAACTCTAAACACTATTGTCCACAGATTTGACAGCTTCAATGGGAGAGAGGACAACAGTCTGGGGAGTAGAAGAAAATGTGCTTTGGAAAAAATGAAAAAGAAAATGTGCTTTGGTAGAGATTAAATTTATTTCACCCCACTCCAGGAGAGAGATCCATCTTGAAATATCATTTATAGTTTCCCCTCTTATTTCGCCTTCTCAGAAGAGAGCAACTAATGCTTGTGACTGTCCATTTGTGGCCAATTATAGAAGAGGTCTTTGAGTATGCATGACCAACCTCAGATAGTGTGTGTTTTTTCATGGGCTCCACTTTAACAGGTTAAGAAATTCAATCAAAGATTTCTTATTTTATGTAAATTTCTCAGTTTTCAAACTATCACTAAGTAGGTAAAGTCAATTATATTTTTTCAAATATTTGTTGTTCCTTAATTGAAGAAACACATTATCAAAAGGACAATGTTGTAGACTATAGCATTAAGAATGTTCACTACTCATCAACCAGATGCATAAAGCATTTCTACATATTGATATCAGGCATGGCCACGTGAGTTGGTACACCAAAAACAGTTAAGTTAATGATTTGCCATTTTTAAGCAAATATTTTCAGAGGTATTCTCTGGTGATTCCAGCTTTCTCTATCTTTTGTTTTTTCCTCTAAAATGACCTTAATAGTGTTGCAGATACTCAGCCTGAACTATTATAGGAACAAGAGCCACCACAACACACTGCTGAACCATCATTTTCTTGTAATGTCAGCAAGCTTTAATTGTAGACAGCCATTAAAATTTGCAGTATACTTATTACTGTAGCACAAAGTGGCAACTAGTAAAGCAAATGGTAACCATAACTAGAGTATATCAGTAATTGTGGTATTGACTTTGGGACATGCAGGAGTATTCAGCCAACTAACTTTGTAGCCAAGAAAGAGAGAGATGCATGCTCTGTAGTAGCAAACATCTGGTAAAAATTGTTTCCTGTAAGTATTCCTAATGATCTTGTGGCTTTAACTAAAGTGGGAAAACAGAATTCAGGGAGAGGTGATTTTGTTTCTATAACTGATTTTAATATGCATTTTAAAAATCCATAAAAATATATGAACTCGGAATTCCATCTGAGACTGAAAAATCCAACTAGTTCTTCCTTCTAACCATAAAGTAAAATACAACTTAAAAATATCAAAGTCTACAAAATCTCAACTTATGGAGAAATAAAAAAGGAGCCATAAAATTCATTTTAAAGCCTCTGAATTGGTTAATGTAGCACCCATCAAATTTTTTTAATTGGGCAAAAAGCCTTATAAGAAAGAGATTAAATATTTGGTTCACACAGAAGAGATTTGATAAATTCAAGTTGCCTTTAATTAAACCTAATGAAATAAGCATTTCTTACAAAGAGATATGTATACAGCATAGGTATATAAGGCTAAATGATCTCAAAGAGATGACAAACTTGGAATGTTAGCTATAAAAGAGGAAATGCTGCCATTTTTGCTATAATGTGAACCTGGAGAACACTATGTTAGGTGAAACAAATCAGTCACAGAAGGACTAACAGTGCATGATTCCATCATATGGGGTTACTAAAATAACTCACAGAAGCAGAAAACATAATAAGGGTTGCCAGTGCTGAGGCATACTAAGAATAAGGAATTACTGCTCAGTGGGTATAAACTTTGAATTACAATAGATAAATAAGTTCTAGAGAGCTGTTGTACAACACTGTACTTGTAGTTAATAACACAGTATTGTGTACATCAAAATTTATAATGAGGGCATGTGCTTGTCACAGAAATTAAGATGTCACTTTGGGATGCTTGCATTCCATATAGAAGTGTGTGGCTTCAAATATGAGTTCCACTCTCAATTTCAGCATCCTGCGAATGCACACTCCAGGAGGCAGCAGGTGATGACTGGAGTACTTGGGTCCCTGCCATCCACATGAGAGTCCTGGACTGAGTTTCTGGCTTCTGGCTACTGCTTAGCCCAGCCCCAGTTGTTTGGAGGCATTTTGAGAGCAAATCAGCAAATGGAAGATCTCCCTTCCCTTCTCTTCCCTTTCCTCCCCTCCCTGTTTAATTTTCCTTTCCTTTCCTTCCTTCCTTCCTTCCTTCCTTCCTTCCTTCCTTCCTTCCTTCCTTCCTTCCTCCTTTCCTCCTTTCCTTCCTTCCTCCCTTCCTCCCTTCCTCCCTTCCTCCCTTCCTCCCCTCCTCCCCTCCTCTCTTCCTCCTTCCCTCCCTCCTTTCCTTCTTTCTTTCTTTGTTTTCCTTTCTTTCTCTCCCTCCCTTCCTCCCTTCCTCCCTTCCTTCCTTGTTACCCTGTTACCCTGTTACCCTGATTATGGTTGATGACATCTCTGGTGTTTACGTAGTTTCAAACTTTTGAAATTGTACACAAAAATGTGTGTTCTTATTATATATTATATATATGCAAAAGAGATTAGTATGGTTTTGAGAGTTGCATTTCCAAAAGAGCCACAAGTTGCTCAAAAAAGCACTTTCCAGAGAACAGGGGCCTAATCAAAGTACACTCCACATGTCTGTGCAGGTGGGTCCTTATGATATCTTTAAAATTAGCATAGAGGAGTGATTTCTGAGCACTTCACATTCTTTCTCTTGTCCCATTCCACTACATGGATAGGTTGTATAAACTGCCTAGATAAATTCCCTATTGTACTTCTTAGCCATCCTGATAAAGCCACATCCAGAGCTGATACAAAGATAATTACTCATGGTCCCTGAACCTGGCTGTACAATTGACATTATATTTGCATAGAGGTGAAATGTGCTTTGTTTTGTGGAAGGGAAGAAACAAACTTTCATAGTCTAAGTGCAAATTCTCATAGACTGCATTATTGTAAATATATTGACAGCTTCTTCCTATTATATATCTCTGCCACATTGATAGCATGCCTATCATTTGACTTGTTTGGACCAGTGAAACATTTATGGGACCCACATGTATTACCTCCAAGCACAATTATTTCAAAGCTCAGCCATTTTATTCCTCTGTGCCACTACCTAAATAATGTCCTGAATGGTAGCTGAGCCTTATTTTTAGATATTGGGAAAAAAAAGCATAGAATATACACTAAGATGTACTATAGTTAAAACATAATAGAAGCTAGAAAAAACCTTGGGTTTTGGTTGTTGTTGTTATTGATGTTGTTGTTGTTCACAAATATTTGAGATACTTGGTTACCACAATATGACCTGACAAAACTGACAATATAAGGAACTGGTTCAAATAGAGTAATAGTAATGGTGGTTCCTTGTATAAGACTGTAGTAGATGCCTCCCCTAGGTCAGACAGTGAAAAAGAAGCTTGCTCTAGAAATGGAATGTAGTCATTATTTAAGAAGCTTGCTCTAGAAATGGAATGTAGTCATTATTTGCTTGCCTATGAATGTCAACTATAGTTATTATCTGCTAATATATAGGCATTTCAGGTTCTGCTTACTAGTACAGAGCAATGGTGCTAATCTTTCCCAGACGAAGAGCTCAGTGTATGTGTGGAAAAAATAACATCATTAGTAACTATATATGCATGCACAGTACCATATCAATTCCTGTGACCATCATGTAACATTAGAATATCCAATCAAACATACCCATGTAGGCATATAAAGGAGACAAAGAAGCTAAAACCATATGTAAGAAAATACTCCTCTTTGTTCAGGTCTCAGAATTTTTGGATATGAATCCAGCTGAGGTATATGCTGGCAAAATAAATTAAGACTGCTTCCTGGTCTTGGTGTCTCATCTCTATCCATGAATCCCACTACAAGACGACTTCTCCAGTTCACATACAAATATTGAAGGAGATAATACATTTTATTTCAATCTAGCACAAAAAGCTATTTGGCAATTGACTGAAAATTTATAAAACCTTAAAATACAATATTATTTGAATGATTTTTGTGTGCCTAACAACCTGTTGTTTCAAACGTATTATCCCATTAATACTCATAAAATTCTGTTATTAAATATTCTGTTACTTAAAGGAGAAGGTGTCTGAATAGGAGAGATTGTGTCATTTTACCCTGGTCACCCCAATAACTGTTCTGATACCAGGTCTTACATTGCTAACCACTAGTCTCATGTACCCAGGATAATCTTTCACTGTTAAAACATTCTATCTCTTACCCTTCCCAATAAACAATGTCCAGCATATGAAATTAACGTATCATTTCAACTTTATTGTGATCCTTTCTCTAAACCAAGTACCAAAACAGGATGTGAGCAAAAATTTTGTGGTAACAGGGTATCTTAAAAATGATATTTCCCCTCCTTCCCAATCCAAGCAACATGAAACAGCAAGCAATATTAAAGTCTTTCACCTTTCTGTTTTGTCCCTTCAAGGGAGGGCATACTCAAGTAACCTTCTAGCCTAGGAGAAAACAAATCCTTCCAAGCGCATGCAGCTGGTTTTCTCCCTCAGGCTCAGCAGCAACCTAAGGACAGCACCTCCAGCAGTTATAACAGCAATGAAGACAGCAGATGTTTTCTTCTTGGCTAGACTAAAATTGGATACTAAAAATCACTGCTGCTCTGCTCCCTACCTCTCCTGAATTGCTCTCTGTGTATCCCTGAGTAATTCAGCAAACCAATACAGTTCTGATATAAAACAGACTGCAGTTGTATTTTACAACTGATTTTCACAATGCAGCTGGAATAGCAGAAAGCGTACCAGGCTTGGAATTAGTTCCCATTTATTTTCCTAAAAGGCTCAAAATTGAAATTTTAATCTTCTTAACTTTTGGAGTTTGTGTTTTTCTGCAGAGGCAAATAATATCACAGAGATTTGCTGTACTACTTAAAGTAAAGCAATTAAAAATAAGATAACATTTATCAGAATAAGCTACATTATATGTTAATGAACAATTTTCAGCTTATGACAATACAAGCTTATTTCTCTTCATATGTGCAAAAGGTGATTGGTGAGTGACAGGGATTGGCATCTAGCCACATCCACTCAGGACAGTTGCTACCATCTTGAAGCTGCACCATATGGCATTTGTGGCCTTCTTTACCTTTGTATCTTAGAAAGAGAGTACTAAAGAGAATCATGAAATTGAATGTCTCAGTGAAAAAGTGACAATGCCACCTTCTATGAAAGATCATGGATCTAACTAACTGTAAGAGTACAGGGAAGCAAAATTTTGCTTTATTCCCAGAAGGATAGGAGGACCACTGTTGAGGGAGTGCTAGAATTTTCCACCACAGCTAGGGATTATGGCACACACAGCTGATACCAGACACTGTCAATATAAAATCATGTTAGTTGTACACTAATTTTAAATTTTATATTGTTATAACTTTCCCATACAATCTTAACTGAAATAATTTCCATTGTTGAATCATTCTACAAATCAAAGTATTAATTAAGCATCTGTGAGCATTCCTGGAATTTTCAGTGGAAACATTACATGCTATTTAAAAAACAAGCGTAGCCTTATGAAACTATGTTGAAAGAAATGTTGAATAAATTAAAGGCACTGTTGGAGAAGAGATGTAAAATGACACAGAGTCACCTCTAGCACTGGGTCAAAATAAGGAAATAATTAAATTTGCTAATGCTTTGGCTTGAACTCATTCAACTTATGACACTTTCTGATAAATATTTAGACTTTCAGTATAAATCAAGTTTGTAATTTTATATTATAGATTATTGTGATATTGTAAAAATTCATTTATATTAATTTTAATTTTAACTACCCAGGTGGCTAAAACATCTTGTTGTCTTATTGCTTTACTCAAACAGCAGGTAAGACTTTAAGTTGGCATTTATGTTTAAAAACAACATATTTTTTTGAAGTTTCTTTTTGCAATGACTGTTCACTACATTAAATGAATTTGGTATATTCACTAAAAATAGCATATACCTTAAAATTCTTCTTAATGACCATAGCACCTTTTGATTAGATTGTGAGGAAATTTCAAAAACTGTCATTACAATGTAGGTGAAGCACATGTTTGCAGCTAACCACAGGTCTATAAGTTAATAACTTTTAGAAAAATTGGTAGAATTCTAATTATTTTTTAATTTTTTATTTGAAAGGCAGAGTTACAGAGAGAGGGACAGACAAAGAGAGAGTTCTTCCATCCATGGTTCATGCCCTAAATGGCCACAATGGCTGGAGTTGGGCCAATCCAAAGGAACCAGTCCAAGGAGCCAGGAGCTTCTTCCCAGCTTCCCACATGGTTGCAGGGACCCACACAAAGCATTTGGGCCATCCTCTGATGCTTTCACAAGCACATTAGCAGGGAGCTGGATCAGAAGTAGAGCAGCTGAGACTTGAACTAGTGCCCATAAGGGATGCTAGTGCTGCAAGTGGCGGCTTTACCTGCTACACCACAGCAAGGGCCTCATAATTATAATATGTCTAAGTATTCGGAAGAAAATTTTGCCCCCAAGTTAGGTAATTCTAGAAACAAGAATAGATTTATCATTTAGAGGGAAATTATTTGGGGGAAATTGTGTTACTAGAGCAAGCTACATAGCAATCATAGAGAGTGACTTTTCTTTCCATTATGCAACATACATATTCCTGATCTTACTTACTAAAAAGAAATATGAACAAAAATTCAAACACATACTATTTTGGACAATATTCCAGAATGGTGCCTCAAGGTGAGAAGAATATTTTTCTATGCATTTAAAGAAGTCAGAATCCTAAATATGCAATTATAGAAGTCAAGAGAACTCAGAATCATAAATCAATTCAGAATAACCTGAAAAGACAAGAGAAAGTATAGACTTCAGAATATGTATTTACTTAACCTCTGGTATATACTAGAGGCATTAAACAAAGGACTCTGATGAAGACAGGACAATCCTAGGCACACAGATATCCCCAGTCAAGGGCTATAACGCTGAGAAGCCATAAAACAACAGCCACTGTCTATGCCCATATATAACAGTACACAGTTGAGTATTTCAGGGGGTTACAGGCTTATTTTAAAACAATATATGAAAGCAAATCAACTACCAGTGCTGAGAGATAAGTAAAGTTAGAATCAGCTGCTCTGCTACAGTTTAAAAAAAATTAAGTTATCTTTTTTTTTTTTTTATTTGACAGGTAGAATTACAGACAGTGAGAGAGAGAGAGACAAAGAGAAAGGTCTTCCTTCTGTTGGCTCACTCCCCAAATGGCCACCATGACCGGTGCTGTGCCAATCCGAAGCCAGGAGCCAGGTGCTTCTCCTGGTCTCCCATGGGGTGCAGGGCTCAAGTACTTGGGCCATCCTCCACTGCACTCCCTGGCCACAGCAGAGAGCTGGCCTGGAAGAGGAGCAACCGGGACTAGAACAGGCTCCCATATTGGATGCTGGCGCCACAGGTGGAGGGTTAACCAAGTGAGCCACGGTGCTGGACCCAAGTTATCTGTAAATGATTTCTCATTGTTTATATTCTCTACCAATGACATTATAATGACCAATTTACTTTATATTATAAAGACTGGGTTATGATTATGGTTCGTATCTCATGAGAGAAATACAGCCTGTCTTATAGATAGTTTCCTCACATCGTTTTTCATGCTAACAAATACTTAAAGTGCAAGCACATATTACAAAGAAATATTCAGTCAGAACAATATGATTAATCTGATTCTGTAGTTGAAAAATCACGTAAGAACACTATTGTTTACTTTTATACTATTACATGTTATTAGTTTGTCATCTCTCACTCAGAGACAATGAAGCTGTTCTATTTTCTCACTCAGAGGCAATGAAAAATATTCTTAGTAAAAAATCTCAGACAAGTAATCTAGATCTAATTTATGTAGTTGGGAAAGAAGTATAAGTTTTCTCATACAATATTACTCTCTCATTTATTTTTTCTTTATTTCTAAATTTTATTTTTTTTTATTTTTTTGACAGGCAGAGTGGACAGTGAGAGAGAGAGACAGAGAGAAAGGTCTTCCTTTGCCATTGGTTCACCCTCCAATGGCCGCCGTGGCCAGCATGCTGCGGCCGGCGCACCGCGCTGATCTGATGGCAGGAGCCAGGTACTTCTCCTGGTCTCCCATGGGGTGCAGGGCCCAAGCACTTGGGCCATCCTCCACTGCACTCCCGGGCCACAGCAGAGAGCTGGACTGGAAGAGGGGCAACCGGGACAGAATCCGGCGCCCCGACCGGGACTAGAACCCGGTGTGCCAGCGCCGCAAGGCGGAGGATTAGCCTAGTGAGCCACGGCACCGGCCTATTTCTAAATTTTCTAACATAGTTAACAATTCATTTAGTAAACAGGCTGGTAATAAATTTTGCACTAGTGACTCAGAGCTCAGCCTGCAGATTTTTAGCGATAAACTCCCTCAGCACTATTTGGGAACAGAGCCATCCATCTGATCATCACTGGCAGCTTCATCTTCTCATCACGAGTCCCCCTCACTGCTCTTCGTTCCGCCTCAGATCCCATTAGCTGGGCTTCACTTCAGACCTCACAGCTCCTTCCACGAAGTATTGTACTGGTCCCCAGTGAAAGACCTAAAGCAGAAAATAACAGCACTTCTCCAGAAATAGAAGCAGTTCTTCCTTTTAATGTCTCCAATAAAATCCAGACTAATAATCAGCATCTATGTAAATAAAGCTTAAAGGGACAATTTCAGTGTAAATCGTCACGAATGTTTAAGAATAACTGGTCCAGGTAGGCCCTCTGATGGCTACATATACATGTATATTTACATATGTAGAAGAAATAGTGGTTTTTACCATCATGTTAAAGTCTTGAAAATTGTTTTATAATGCGTAAGGATTTCTAGATGTCATAAAAATTCAGATTTCCAAATCCTTATTCTAATACTCCTTCCCCGTATTAAAATAATCTGTATGTTAATTGTGGTTCCAGATCATTGTTATAATCAGATGGTTGAAAAACATTTTTGTGGACAAAAATGAAAGGTCTTTCTGGAAACTATGTCTAAGGTTCATATTGAAGATAAAGAAGGAATCAGGAACCTGAAGTAATTCTCTCTACAAAACTAAAAAAGGGAAAATAGTGGAGAGGAAGGGAGGGATGGGGGATAGGAGGAAGGAATGAAGGAAGGGAAGAAAGATAGGAAAAGGAGGAAGGGAAGGAAGGAAGCAAGCAAGAAAGAAGAGAGAGTATGGGGAGAGAGGAAAATAAGCAGGAAGGGCAAAGACAGGATTGGGATCTGCTGACACTATAATTCACAATTTGCTGACAGATAAGGGATTATGTTTCCTGAAAAGCTATATCAGAGAAAAAGCAATATTCAGGATTGGATCAGATTGGTAGAGGTAGGGAACTTTTTTACTTACAGCCCTTCCCTATTAAATCCATATGCCTTGGGGCAGGCGCTGTGGAGCAGTGGGTTAATCTTCCGCCTGCAGTACCAGCATCCCATATGGGCGCTGGTTCTAGTCCTGGCTGTTCCTCTTCTGATCCAGCTCTCTGCTGTGGCCTAGGAAGGCAGTAGAAGATGGTCGAAGTGCCTAGGCCCCTGCACTCACGTGGGCGACCCAGAAGAAGTTCTCCTGCCTCTTGGCTTCGGATCAGCCCAGCTCTGGCCAAGCAGCCATTTAGAGATTGAACCAGCTATTAGAAGACTTTTCTTTCTGTCTCCCCCTCTCATTTCTGTAACTCTACCTTTCAAATAAATAAATAAAATATTTTTAAAAAATCCATATGCCTCTAAAGCTAATTAATTGGGGAATCTTCACACTAGTTGAGACTAAGAAAGAAAGACAGCAAGAAAGTTTTGCTTTTAAAGATTCCCCAAAATGCCATTGAACTTTTAAACTATTCTGTGCTATGAGTAATTAAAACAGAATAGTATGAGGACATATTTGAAGAGCATTTACTTAATATGCATTTTGACAGTTGGAAAAAGAACAAGTACTTATAAACAGTTTAAATATCTTGATACTGAAAGAAGAAGTTTCTTGAAAAATGCTAAGCAGTGGTGTTATATTTTAATGTATAACTAGAATTTTACTTTTTCAAAAGGACCCAAATGTCAAGGACTATGAAAGTTCTGACATTTTGCCATACAAGCTTGCCACAGCTTCACTGATGCTGATAAGACTCTGGAAGCGGAGGTGAAGCTGGCTTATTATCACAACAGTGACAGTATCCAGAATACTAGCATTTTTATGCCACTTTCCTAAGCCCCAGTCCCATAAGGTGATAGTAAAATGGCCAAGTGACAACTGCACACCGTGGGTTACATTACAGGAAAAGATGCCTGAGCTCATGGAGCTCAAATAGTTTATGACGTTCAGTATGCATGCCTGCCATTTTTCCTGAGGGAAATGCTATCTCTATTAAAGTTGTTCAAAGGAAAACTGACACTTTTTAAAGATTTATTTTATTTATTTGAAAGACCGAGTTACAAAGAGGGAGACAGAGATAGAGAGAGATGGTTAGATAGCTAGAGAATGAATCTTCCATCCACTGGTTCACCCCTCAAATGGCTGCCGTGGCTGAGGCCAGGCCAGGCCAAAGCCAAGAGCCAGGAGCTTCCACATGGGTTCAGGGTCCCACGGACCTGAGAAATTTTCCACTGCTTTCCCAGGTGCGTTAGCAGGGAGCAGGATCAGAAGTGGAGCAGTCAACACCCATATGGGATGCCAGTGTTGCAGATAGCAGCTTAACCCATAACACGACAACACCAACCACCCATAGCGTCATTTTTCTCCAGGGTAGAATTATCAAGTCTTTCAGAGCTATTTTCTGTACACACATCCTTGACAAGACAACTCCAAAGGGTAGCCTAGTGTCTCACTTCCAAATGCGAAGCAATGTGGAACATCTGTGGTGTTTCCCAATACCATATTCCTTTGAATGAATGGTGCCCTGTGATAGGTATATGACATTGTTTGTCCTCTTTCTTGTCTATATTCTTACCATTCCATACAATTTGAAATGTTGGGGTACCATATGCATTCAGTTATGCAAAGTTGTGTGCTTATAATCACTCTTATTGCTGCTCTTCCATAACTCTTACAGATTTTATCTACTAGGTATATGAGAAACCCTGCATTTTCTCCCATTTCCATAACCAATATACTAAATCAATTTACCTCAGTGATCTCCTAGACCCCAACACTAACTCCCCAACTGGTGAAACATGCATTACAGGTTGCAGGACAGTAATGTTTTTCACAAGGCAAGCCTGGGCATTTATTATTCTTCTTACCTATTAGATTTAAGGAAAAAGAAGATGATAAGGCTGATGAGGCCCTGCTGTTATTGTCCTTGATTCTTGTACCAATTACTATTCCTTATCTAATTAACTCTCTATATTTCAGTTCAAGAATTAAATTTTGTTAGCAAATTTTTCATAACCTCCCTGGATAGATAAATGCACTAATTATAGGATCGTAAAGCCATAGCTATTTTTCCTCGAAAAACACTTACATTCACCATTTAATATTCCTTTCCAGGGCCGATGCTGTGGTCTAGTGGGCTAAGCCTCCACCTGCAGTGCTGGCATCCCATATGGGCACTGGTTTCAGTCCTAGATGCTCCTTTTCCAATCTAGCTCTCTGCCTGTGGCCTGGGAAGATAGTGGAAGATGGCCCAAGTGCTTAAGACCCTGCACTTGCATAGGAGGCCTGGAGGAAGCTCCTGGCTCCTGGCTCCAGATCAGCCATTGCAGACATTTTGGGGAGTGAACCAGCAGATGGAAGATGTTTCTTTCTGTCTGTCTCTCTCTCTCTAACTCTGCTTCTCAAATAAATAAATAACTTTTTAAAAATTCCTTACCATGATAATTTAATTAATGCATTCTCCTACTAGATTATGTAATTCGGGGAACCAGAATAAGATCTACTTGGTTTTATTATTATTTCCCACTCCTTGTCTAAATGCCCTAATAATGGTATGCACTAAGCATATAAGTGTTAAATTGCTCAACTAGATTTATAAAATGCAACATTTGTTTAATTCTGAGTGATGACTAGGTAAATATGATAATCATGTATCCAAACTTGCAGCCATTATATTATATATACATGAACATAATATTTATATGTTTTATACATAAACAATATTAATATTGAGCAAAATAGTAGACTTAAAAGAACATTGTATGTAATATATTATCAATAAATATATTACTGAGCAAGTGAATATCCATATTACAAAAAAGTGAAACTCAAATTTTGTTTCATACTATGAAACTACGGTTTCATAAACTATGCACTACGTTAAGTTAAATTGTACATCAATAGTCAGGACAAGGGCTGATCAAGTCACTGTTTCTCATAGTGTCCCTTTCACTTCTACAGGTTTCCTTTTTTGTGCTTGGTTAGTTGTCACCGATCAGGGAGAATATATGATATTTGTCCCTATATATTATATGTCCCATAATTTCTTTATCCAGTCTACTGTTGATGGGCATTTGGGTTGGTTCCAGGTCTCAGCTATTGTGAATTGAGCTGCAATAAACACTGAGGTGCAGACAGGTTTTTTGTTTGCCAATTTAATTTCCTTTGGGTAAATTCCAAGGAGTGGGATGGCTGGGTTGTATGGTAGGGTTATATTCAGGTTTCTGAGGAATCTCCAGACTGACTTCCATAGTGGCTTGACCAGTTTGCATTCCCACCAACAGTGGGTTAGTGTCCCTTTTTCCCCACATCCTCGCCAGCATCTATTGTTGGTAGATTTCTGCATGTGAGCCATTCTAACTGGGGTGAGGTGAAACCTCATTGTGGTTTTGATTTGCATTTCCCTGATTGCTAGTGATCCTGAACATTTTTTCATGTGCCTGTTGGCCATTTGGATTTCCTCTTTTGAAAAATGTCTATTGAGGTCCTTGGCCCATCTCTCAAGTGGGTTGTTTGTTTTGTTGTTGTGGAGTTTCTTGATCTCATTGTAGATTCTGGTTATTAATCTTTTATCTGTAGCATAGTTTGCAAATACGTTTTCCCATTCTGTTGGCTGACTCTTCACTTTCCTGACTGTTCCTTTCTAGAACAGAAACTTCTCAATTTGATGCAATCCCAATAGTTAATTTTGGCTTTGACTGCCTGTGCCTTTGGGGTCTTTTCCAAGAAGTCTTTGCTGGTACCTATATCTTGCAGGGTTTCTCCAATGTTCTCTAATAATTTGATGGTGTCGGGTCATAGATTTAAGTCTTTAATCCACGTTGAGTATTTTTGTGTAAGGTGTAAGGTAGGGGTCTTGCTTCATGCTTCTGCATGTGGAAATCCAGTTTTCCCAGAACCATTTATTGAATAGACTGTCTTTGCTCCAGGAATTGGTTTTAGATCCTTGATCAAATATAAGTTGGCTGTAGATATTTAGGTTGATTTCTGGTGTTTCAATTCTGTTCCATTGGTCTATCCATCTGTTTCTGTACCGGTATCATGCTGTTTTGATTACAACTGCCCTGTAGTATGTCCTGAAATCTGTTATTGTGATGCCTCCGGCTTTGTTTTTGTTGTACAAGATTGCTTTAACTATTCGAGGTCTCTTGCATCTCTATATGAATTTCAGCATCATTTTTTCTAGATCTGTGAAGAATGTCTTTGGTATCTTCATTAGTATCACACTGAATCTATAAATTGCTTTTGGGAGAATGGACATTTTGATGATGATGATTCGTCCAATACATGAGCATGGAAGATTTTTCCATTTTTTGGTATCCTCTTCTATTTCTTTTTTTTTTTTAACTTTTATTTAATGCATATAAATTTCCAAAGTACGACTTATGGATTACAATGGCTTCCCCCCCATACCGTCCCTCCCACCCACAACCCTCCCCTTTCCCACTCCCTCTCCCCTTCCATTCACATCAAGATTCATTTTCAATTATCTTAACATACAGAAGATCAGCTTAGTATACATTAAGTATGGATTTCAACAGTTTGCTCCCACACAGAAACATAAAGTGAAAAATAATAGATGATTTTTTTTAAATGATGATGAAATCAGAGCAGACCTATTGTGATGTTTAATCCCAGTGAGAGTCAAGTTGGGAATTGATAATTTCTTTTTTTTTTTTTTTTTTTTTTTACAGAGGATCAGTTTAGTATGCATTAAGTAAGGATTTCAACAGTTTGCACCCCCATAGAAACACAAAGTGAAATATACTGTTTGAGTACTCGTTATAGCATTAAATCTCAATGTACAGCACATTAAGGATAGAGATCCTACATGAGGAGTAAGTGCACAGTGACTCCTGTTGTTGACTTTACCAATTGACACTCCTGTCTATGGCATCAGTAATCTCCCTATGCTCCAGTCATGAGTTTCCAAGGCTATGGAAGCCCTCTGAGTTCTCCGACTCTTATCTTGTTTAGACAAGGTCATAGTCAAAGTGGAGGTTCTCTCCTCCCTTCAGAGAAAGGTACCTCCTTCTTTGAAGACCTGTTCTTTCCACTGGGATCTCACTCACAGAGATCTTTTGCCAGAGTGTCTTGGCTTTCCATGCCTGAAATACTCTCATGAGCTTTTCAGCCAGCTCCGAATGCCTTTAGGGCTGATTCTGAGGCCAGAGTGCTATTTAGGACATCTGCCATTCTATGAGTCTGCTGAGTATCTCACTTCCCATGTTGGATCACTCTCCCCTTTATTTACTCCATCAGTTAGCGTTAGCAGGTACTAGACTTGTCTATGTGCTCCCTTTGACTCCCAGTCCCTCCACCATGACCAACTGTGAACTGAAACTGATCACCTGGAACAGTGAGATGGCATTGGTACATGCCACCTCGATGGGATTGAATTGGAATCCCCTGGTATGCTTCCAACTCCACCACTTGGGGCAAGTCAGCCTGAGCATGTCCCAAATTATACATCTCTTCCCTCTCCCATTCCCACCACCATGGTCTTTAAGATTTTGTAACTCTCATCGTAGAGATCTTTAACATCCTTGGTTAAGTTTATTCCAAGGTATTTAATTGTTTTTATAGCTATTATGAATGGGATTGATCTTAGAAGTTCTTCCTCAGCCGTGGCATTGCGTGTGTATACAAAGGCTGTTGATTTTTTGTGCATTGATTTTATACCCTGCTACTTTCCCAAACACTTCTATGAGTTCCAACAGTCTCTTAGTAGAGTTCTTTGGATCCCCTAAATAAAGAATCATATTGTCTGCAAAGAGGGACAGTTTGACTTCTTCCTTCCCAATTTGTACTCCTTTAATTTCTTTTTCTTGCCTGATGGCTCTGGCTAAGACTTCCAGAACTATGTTGAATATCAGTGGTGAGAGTGGGCATCCCTGTCTGGTAGCAGATCTCAGTGGAAATGCTTCCAAGTTTTCCCCATTCAATAGGATGTTGGCTGTGGGTTTTTCATAAATCCTTTGATTGTACTGAGGAATGTTCCTTCTATATCCAGTTTGCTTAGAGTTTTCATCATGAAAGGGTGTTGTATTTTATCGAATGCTTTCTCTGCATCTATTGAGATAATCATGTGGTTTTTCTTCTGCAGTCTGTTAATGTGGTGTATCACATTGATTGATTTGAGAATGTTGAACCATCCCTGCAGACCAGGGAAAAATCCCTCTTGGTCTGTGTGGATGATCTTTCTGATGTGTTATTGCATTCTATTGGCCAGAATGTTATTGAGCATTTTTACATCTGTGTTCAACAGGAATATTGCTCTGTAATTTTCTTTCACTGCTGGATCTTTCTCTGGCTTAGGGATTAAGGTGATGCTGACTTCATAGAAAGAATTTGGGAGGATTCCATCTTTTTCGATTGTTCTGAATAGTTTGAGAAGAATTGGAGTTAGTTCTTTAAATGTCTGGTAGAATTCAGCAGTGAATCCATCTGGTCCTTGGTTTTTCTTTGTTGGAGGACCTTTATTATTGTTTCAATTTCTGTCTCAGTTAAGGGTCCGTGAAGTTTTTCTGTGTCTTGCTGGTTCAATTTAGGTAGGCTGCATGTGTCCAGGAATCTATCCATTTCTGATAGGTTTCCCTGTTTGCTGGCATACAAGTCCTTGTAGTAATTTATGATGATTCTTTTTATTTCTGTGGTGTCTGTTGTTACATTTCCTTTTTCATCTCTGATTTTATTGATTTGGGTTTTTTCTCTTTTTTTTTTAGTTAGTTGGGCCAATGGGGTGTCAATTTTTTTTTATTTTTTCAAACAACCAGCTCCTCGTTTGGCCGAATTTTGTAATTTTTTTTGTATTCAATCCTGTTGATTTCTTTTCTGATTTTAATTATTTCTCTTCTCCTACTAAATTTGGGTCTGGTTTGCTGCAGTTTTTCTAGATCCTTGAGATGAATTGAAAGCTCATCTATTTGGTGCCTTTCCAATTTCTTGATGTAGGCACCTATTGATATAAACTTTCCTCTTAACACTGCTTTTGCTGTATCCCATAAGTTTTGGTATGTTGTGTTGTTATCCTCATTTATTTCCAGAAAGTTTTTGATTTCTTTTGATTTCTTCTATGACCCATTGTTCATTCAGGAGCATGTTGTTAAATCTCCATGTGTTTGCATATGCTCTAGGGATTCCTGAGTTGCTAAATTCCAACTTCATTCCCCCATGGTCTGAGAAGCTGCATGGTGTGATTCTAATTCTTTTGAATTTGCTGAGACTTACTTTATGGCCTAATATGTGGTCAATCCTAGAGAAGGTTCCATGTACTGCTGAGAAGAATGTAAATTCTTTATGTGTAGGATGAAAAGTTCTATAGATATTTGTTAGACCCATTTGGGTTATTGTGTCCTTTAAATCTACTGTATCCTTGTTGATCTTCTGTCCTGTTGTTCTATTTCTGCGAGTGGAGTATTGAAGTCCCCCAGTACTATTGTATTGGGGTCTAAGTCTCCCCTTAAGTCCCTTAACAAATCTTTTAAACTGGTGCCCTGTTTTTAGGTGCATGTCCATTGATAATCGTTATATCTTCCTGTTGAATTGATCCCTTAATCATTATGTAGTGCCCCTCTTTGTCTCTTGTAACAGTTTTTGTGTTAAAGTTTATTTTGTCTGATATTAAGATGGCTACGCCCGCTCTTTTTTCATTTCTATTGGATTGGTATACCTTATTCCAGCCTTTCACTTTCAGTCTGCATGCATCATTGTTGGAAAGATGTGTTTCTTGTAAGCAGCAAATACATATGTTTTGTTCCTTAACCCAAACAGCCAATCTGTGTCTTTTAACTGGACAGTTGAGGCCATTAATGTTCAATGTGATTATTGATAAGTAATAACTTAGCCCTGCCATTTCCCAAAGATATTTTCTAATATATACCTTGAACTTCCTGTGATCTTTTACTGTGAGGTTTCCTTCCTTTGCCTTCTTTCATATTGATGGCTGTGTTTCTGTGTTCCTATGTGTAACACATTTTTAAACATCTTTGCAGGGTTGGACGAGTGGTAACTAATTCTTTCAATTTCTTTTTACTATAAAAGGTCTTTATTTCACCTTCAATTACAAATGATAGCTTTGCAGGATATAATATTCTGGGCTGGCAGTTTTTTTCTCTTAGTACCTCAGCTGTGTCTTGCCCTTTCCTTCTAGCCTGTATGTTTTCTGATGAGAAGTCTGCTGTGAGTCTGATTGGAGATCCTCTAAAAGTAATCTGACGTTTCTCTCTTGCACATTTTAGAATCTTTTCTTCATGTTTCATTGTGGTGAGTTTGATTACAACGTGTCGTGGTGAGGATCTCTTTTGGTCATGTTTACTAGGGGTTCTATGAGCTTTCTGTACTAGGATGTCTCTGTCCTTCTCCAAACCTGGAAAGTTTTCTGCTAGTATCTCACTAAAAAGGCCTTCCAATCCTTTCTCTCTCTCCTTGCCTTCAGGAACTCCTAGAACCTGACTGTTGGGTTTTTTTAATAGTATCCTGTAGATTCCCAACCATATTTTTTAGATTTCTAATTTCCTCTTCTTTTCTTTGGTTTGACTGTATAGTTTCCTGTGCTCTGTCTTCTAAGTCCGATATTCTCTCTTCTGCTTCACTGACTCTGTTTTTAAGGCTCTCTAATGTGTTTGTCATTTGATCTTTTGAGTTCTTCATTTCATTTTGATTTCTCTTCACTATCACACTTTCCTGTTCTATTAGTTTCTGCGTTTCATTTTGATTCTTCCTTAAGATTTCATTTTCACGAGAGAGATTTTTCTATCCTGTCCAGTAAGGATTTCTGTAGCTCAAGCATTTGTTTTTTAAATCTTCTAAATGTTCTTATAAATTTTTTGAAATCTGTATCTTCCATTTCTTCCATCTCATCATCATAATCTTGGCTTGGGGTGTCTTGTTCATTTAGGGGCATCATAATGTCTTCCTTGTTTTTGTTTCCTCGGTTTCTGCATTTGTTGTTTGGCATTGTGGAAATAGTCTTTGGATTCCTCTTCCCTTGCTGTGGTGTTTTTTTTTTTCTTGTTATACTATGACTGTATTAAGTGGACTGTCTGCTTTTGATGGAGCCTTAGAGGCTTGAGATAGGTGTGGCCAGAGAGCTCTGTCTGGTTCCTCAGGGTTAAGGGCATGCCAAAGGTGACACTCCCAGGTTAGGCGTGGTAAATCTCTCTCTCTTTCTCTTTTCTTTTCTTTTCTTTTCTTTTCTTTTCTTTTCTTTTCTTTTCTTTTCTTTTCTTTTCTTTTCTTTTCTTTCCTTTCCTTTCCTTTCCTTTCCTTTCCTTTCCTTTCCTTTCCTTTCCTTTCCTTTTCTTTCTTTCTTTCTTTCTTTCTTTCTTTCTTTCTTTCTTTCTTTCTCTCTCTCTCTCTCTCTCTCTCTCTCTTTCTTTCTTTCTTTCTCTCTCTCTCTCTCTCTCTCTTTCTTTCTTTCTTTCTTTCTTTCTTTCTTTCTTTCTTTCTTTCTTTCTCTTTTTTGATTCAGAAGGGAAGTAATTCCGCACAGCTGAGCAGAATTGAAGGTAGTCAGCTTCTGATCTCTGGCTCCTGTGGGTATAACATTTGCCTGCTCTTTTCCAAGGACCACACAGGGAATCTGTTCTGCCCTCAGTGTGGGCTCAAATTCTCCTGCAGTCTCTCATTGGGTTGCCAAGGTAACCGAATTGTAGCATCTCTGGAGAGTACTCACGTGAATTCCATGAATTCTCTCACCCACTGTCTGTTTTTTCATAGTCTCAGTTCATTAGCTCCAAATATTCACTAGGTCCTAATCTCCTGTTATTTCACTCCCACCCCCAGAGTCAGGTTTTTCCGCTTGGTTGTGGGCAGGCGCAGCCATGAGGTCACATAGCTTTTACGTATGACCAAAATGGTGCCTGCTCTTTGTCTTGCTCGCCTTTGAGAGGTGAGCAGAGAGAGAGAAACTCATGTTCGTACTGTTCCCTTTTTTTTTCCTCTCTCCTCTAGTTAGCCTGGTGAACTTTCCTCCACAGGGCTTCAAGCCTCATTCCCTCCAGGCTCATCCTTCTGCTTTCCCGCCAGTGTCTCAGTCTATTGAGGTTTGGCTCACCTCGCATTCCAGTGCTTGTGTGTAGATTCCACCGCTGGTGTCCTAAGCCGTGGGCTTCCACCCCCTCCACACAGATCCACCATGAATCACTAGTTCCAAAAGAGTTTCCTCTGCTGTTTCTTCCCCAACTCTTCCTTGAACCTGCAGTATCTCCACTTTTATTAAACTGTCTCTTCCCGGACTATCAGTGTGCTCCCTTCCTATTCTGCCATCTAGAAATGAATTACAGAAGTAAATGTGAAAACTAAAATTCTAAATCTTCTAAAAGAAACACTGGAGAAATATTTACAAATTTTGCACATATAATTTCTTAATTATATTGCAGGAGGCACAAACCCTAAGAAACTGATTAGATTTGTGAGCTGGAATGCCATGCCTTCACCATGCCCCTGTGTGATCTCATGCTCCTACAGGACCTCACAGGTATACCCACCTGCCAATCAGGCTACATGACCACTCCCCTTTGGAAATGGATAAAAGGCTTGAAACACAATTGGCCCTTGCCTCTTTTTCACCTTTATTGCCCTTTGTTGCCCTTGCTGCTCGTGTCTTTGTGGCACCTGCTCCCTGCTTTCCTGTCAGCATGCTTGCTGCTTTTGGCTGGCTCCTGGCCTCCTCTCTTCTTTGTATGGACCCCAACTTAATTTCTAGACTTTTCTTTCCCCTTAGATAGAGCCCTCACTCTCCTATGTATTTCTCACACTGAATAAAATTCTTAAAGCTTAAAAAAAAGTCATATTCAAATTTAACAAAAAAGTCTCTAAAAAGTTTTTTAAAAGAGATTTTTAAAAATTTCTACAAGGGCCAATTAGTAAATATTTGAGGCTTGATGGGTCTTTGATCTCTGTTGCAACTGCCCAACTCCACTGTTGAAGAGCAAGTCATTGGGAAAATGTAACAAATTGTCATGGTTGTGTCAGTAAGTCTTTATTTACAAACACAGGCAGTATGCTGGCTTTGGCCCTTGGACCTAATAGGATGATACCTTTGTGAACTTGACACAAGCAGTACCTTAAGGTTCAGCAAGATTAATGCTTTTTCTAAGATAATGATGCAACCAATACCCAATTTATTCCCAGTTTGCCAAGGCATTCCCTTGTTATTACTCACAAATTAACTCAGGGTTATATTTTTTATTTTGTTGTGTGAATAAACATTTTTTATTTATAAAAAAAATTTAAAATGTACTAATAGTTACAATCACCTAATGTCAAAGATACATTTTGAAAAATGCATCATTAGGGGATGTCATTATTGTGCAAACACCACAGGGAGTAGCTGTACAAACCTAGATGGTTTAACCTAAAACAAATTAAGCAGTATGGTACATCTATCATGCACAGGCTACAAATCTACACAGAATGTGAGTCCACTGAATAATGTAGGCAATTGTAACACAATATATTTGTGTATCTGAGCATGGGAAAGTTACAGTAAAAATGCAGCATAAAAGATAAAAAATGGTGCACCTGTGTAGCACATTCACTATGAATGGAGCTTGCAGGACTAGAACCACTCTGAGTGAGTCAGTGAGTGTGCAGTGAGTAAATGTGCAAGCCTAGGACATTATTGCTGATCTCTGTAGACTTTATAATCTGTGCACTTAGGCTAAACTAAATTTATTTAAAAAGAATTCAACAAGAAATTAAGCTTAGCTTACTGTAACATTTAATTAAGTATTCTAAGTTTTTAACTTTTTGAATCCTTTGTAATAATAATGATCTTAAACACCAGCACAATGTGCAAGTGTACAAAAATATTTTCTTTCATTATATCCTTACATTAACAGTTTATTCTGTTTAATTTTTTTTATTTCTTTTTAACTCTGTGAAATTTTTCTTAGAAGCCAAGACACACTCGGGCAAGTGTTTGGCACAGCAGTTGGGATGCTGCTTGGGATGCCTACAGTACATACCTGAGTGCATGGTTTGAGTCCTGGCTAGCCTACTTCTGCTCTAGCTTCCTGTCAATGTGTATAGCAGGTAGTGGCCCAGGTACTTTGTCATTTGATAGAGATCAGGGTTCCTTACTTCAGCCTGTATCAGCCCCAGCTATTGCATGAATTTGGGGAGTGAACTAGGGCATAGAAAATCTCTCTTCTCGGTCTATCTCTCTGCCTGTCATATAAAATGAAAATAAATAAATCAGCACCACAGCTCAATAGGCTATTCCTCTGCCTGCGGCGCTGGCACTCCAGGTTCTAGTCCCAGTCGGGGCGCCAGATTCTGTCCCAGTTGCCCCTCTTCCAGTCCAGCTCTCTGCTGTGGCCTGGGAGTGCAATGGAGGATGGCCCAGGTGCTTGGGCCCTGCACCTGCATAGGAGACCAGGAGAAGCACCTGGCTCCTGGCTTCGGATCAGCACGGTGTGCCAGCCACGGCGGCCATTGGAGGGTGAACCAACGGCAAAGGGAAGACGTTTCTTTCTGTCTCTCTCTCTCACTGTCCACTCTGCCTGTCAAAAAAAAAAAAAAAAAAAAAAAAAAAGAAAGAAACAAACAATAAAAGAAAATAAAGAAATCAATTTAAAAATAAAACCCAAGACACAAACATGTAGTTAATTTAGGCCTATTAAAGCTCAGGGTCATCAACATCACTGTCTTCCACCTGCACATCTTATCCCACTGAAATGTCTCCAGGGAGACTCCATGTCTGCATGGAGTGGCCCTATCCTATGATAACAATGCCTTCTTCAAGAATACTTTTGAAGAACCTGCCTGAGGTTGTTCTACACCTAGCTATTTTCTTATAAGCAGAAGTCTAAAATAACAATTTATAGTATTATAAATACATAAATCAGCAACACAGTCCTTTTATTAGCAGTAATACTATATAGTGTACATAATTGTGCTTGCTGTGCTTGTACACATTTGGCTGCACAGGTTTTTCACATCACCATCACCACCACACATGGTTAGCGCATCGTATGACATTATGAAGCCTAAGGCATGAGCAGGCAATAGCAATTTTTCAGTGCCATTATAATCTTAGTGGAACACTATCATATACACAGTCTGTCATTGAAACATCAGTATATAATGCATGACAGTCTATGAAAGTAAATACGTTTAATCTCTGGATGTTTGGATTTGATATTGTATTTTTCAGCTGATTATATTTTATATACCTTCAATGATAAAAATTACACTTAATAGGTAAGTTTTAAAAATCTAGCTTATTACTAAATATACAGTCTAGCCTTATATTACGTACAACACACCAACAATGGTTATTTCAGAAATACTGTGTGCCTTTTGAATTCCCATTGAATTATTTTAAAGATACAAAATACATGAATAAAACTATCTTATAGAGACTATAAGCTCATACATTAAGCCCTTAGTATCATCATAATGACATGAAAGGCCAAATAAAAATGAATCATGTTGCAGATTTGCAAAATATAATTCTATACTTCCCAACTTTTATTATACCAGTAAATCATAGGAATTTGTTTCCCCTTACATAAGGATTCAGAGTTATGATCAATATTATAGAGATTGGAATTTTCTCTAAATTTACAAATCCATAATTGACAGTATAGAACAACAGCAATATTTATACTTTATTTTCTACTACTGTACATTTTAAATGGATCCCAGATGGCTTAGGGAGTTATATGCTGTTTTCTAAGCACATCCCTAAATTCCAGAGAGTCACTTTATTGCTGAATAAAATGATGTCTCAGGTAGTGATCTTGATTATTTTCACTGTGACTGAATACACTGAAGAAATCTACAGAAAAATTTGGAAAGTAGTAATCATATTTGAGTTGGCTCTGTCTGGATGTGGGAAAAGGGCATGGTAAGAAGGTAATATTTAGCATAGGAAAATCTGAAATAAGCACCAGGAGTCAGAAACTGAATAAGTTATCTTTTGTTCTTACAACAAACACAATAGCACTATCGATTTAATTATACAGAATATCATATCAGGAAACAAATTTTAGGGAACATATTCATAATGATTTGCAATCAATGGATAAAATTATTTCATACCTCTTTGAAACCATATTTTACTGCCTTTGACGATATACTTAGAAGTAAGGTTGATGGACTAAATGTTAGTTCTATTTTTGGTTTTATAAGGAATCCTAATACTGTTTTCCATGGATGCTGTTACTAATTTACATTCATGCTAATAGTATATAACAGTTCCCCTGTCTCTGTACCCAAAAAGTATTTTTATTTTTAATCTTTTTGATAATAACCATTATAACTGGGTTAAGATGATATCTCATTGTGGTTTTGATTTGTATTTCCATGATGATTCGTGATATTTATTATGTTTTTATCTACTTGCTGGCCATTTATATGTCTTTATTGAAGGAATATTTTCTCATCTTTTACTGGATTATTTATGGGTTTGGGCTTTTGTTTTATGGAGGTTGTTTGAGTTGAATTTTTTGAGTTCCTTTCAAATTCTGTATACTAATACTTTGTCCATATTTATTACAGTATTATTCATAACAGCAAAGGTGTCAATCAAATTACAAATAGACAAAGAAAATTTGGTATATATACATATAATAATGGAATATTATTCAGACATAAAAAATAAAATCCTGTCATTTGTATTGAGTAGATAGAACCTGAGAGCATTATGCTAAGTTAAATAAACCTGAAATTGTAAAATAAATTCCATTTATCTCAGTCATTTGGGGGGACTAAATCATCAATCCCACAAAACAGAATGGAATAGTAGTCACTGGAAAGTAGGAAAGATAATGGGGAGGCGTGATGGGTGGTACTTTGATAAGGAACACCAAATAGAGTTCAATAGCCTAGAAGGGTAACTACAGTCTATAATAGTCTATGATATATTTTAAAACAACTAGGAAGAATCCGAGTTCCCAAAACAAAGAAATAATTAGTATTTGAGGAAATGGAAATGCTAATTATCCTTATATAATAATGTTGTGCAAAAAATTAAAGTCATGCATATAGGAATGTTCAAAATTCATGGGAATTCACATTATCTTTTAATTTAATTTTCTACTCATTTTTGAATTCCCCTCATAGTTAGTACGTATTAGAAAAAATGCACACTCTACTTGTAAATTTTTAAATTAATGGATAAATAATAAGATGGATTTGTGGCTTAATATATAATTTAGTAGTTAATGATAAATTAAGAATATTTTAAATTTAAATATTTTAAATGACATTTAATTCTTCAAAAATACATTTTGAAACACTTTTAACTTTTTTGAAGTATATTGACAGGACTTATGACTTGTCTCCTGTAAGGCTTGTTGAAACCAACTTAAATCGAGCACAGAAGATAAACTGCAGACGCCAAGGGAATGTGGAATCCCAAATCTAAATCTAAGGAATGTATTCAATCCATATCACAGATATTGAGGGATTTTTTTTCAAGATATAGAATACATAGTCATCATCCAAGGAGTCACTGGCTACTTTGCTAAGAAAATTTGGCCTTCCTTATTATACGCCCTTATTTAAGGAAGAGAAGTTTAGAAAGTTTAGAAAGCCAAGTACAACATGAGAGTCACTCCCACTCAGTACAATTCTTCATGTACCAGATAAATAATGGAAAGTCAAAAGCATCACAGATATTTTGCACTGACACTGTTTCTTAACAGAAAAATGTGCATCCACAAATAAGCAGAGTGCGGAATTTCTCTATAATGGATGGAGGAGAGTGAGATTGAAACTTTAACAGGCCATGAGAAAGATGAGCTTAATCTATCTATAGCTATTTTTCTTATTAAGTAATAAAAAAGGAAGAGGATGTTCTGCCAACAGGAAAATACAAGTGGTCTCTCCAAAGTTGAAACCCAAAGGTGGTAGCTCTCTTCTCACTTATTCCACTCATAAGTAAGATCAAGTTGTCAAGAGATGTGAAAGAGCCACATTTCCAGAACTGGAAAGAACAGTACTATAGACAAAGATTGAACAGAAGCACACTTGGGACCTGGTGCAGAGATCTCAGTGAACAGAACCCTGGCTCCTAGGGTATCATTTGAAGAGAGGAGGAACTGGGTAGGCATCGAGGTCTAAAACCTGAAGTTCCTAGCATCTCAGTTTCTTACCCAGGGCCTCTTTATGTGAAAGAGTATAAGAAAAATATTTACTATGCAGCCTTTCCTCTTAAGCTCTAAGAAAATAACTAAGTGAAAAAGGAAATGTAAATAGGAATGGGATTCGAGACAAAATAGCTAACCATTTTTAAATAAATAACAGACTTGACTAAAGGATGGGAACTACAAATCAGGGAAGTGGAGGTTAACACGAAAGTCCTGAGGCAGAAATTAAGGAATATAGCATTCTTCTGAACTGAGATTGAAAGCACAGATTTGAATGCCAAAAAGACAATAATGTGTAAAAAAATGGGAGGAAGAAAATATGAGGAGTGGGAGAGAGATGAGGAGTAAAAAAGAAAGGAGAGATGGTAGGATTATAAAGAGAACTAAGAAACAAAATAAAATGGAGAGGGGAAAGACTCCCACTTATGAAAGAAGAGATTGCCTAAGACACAGATCATAGTAAAGACACCAATAACTCTTTGTCTTCAGTTTGCTTTTGTAACTTTTTAAAAATATTTATTTTCCAATAGATAAATAAAATTTGTACATAATTATGGTGTTATGGTGTTCAACACGATGTTTCAAAATAGGTATCCATTATGTAATGGGTAAAATAAGCTAATTTATATATGCAATGTGTCACATGCTTTTCTAAGTTTGATTAAAATAAATTATTTTTCTTTGCTGAAGATAGGGTAGTTAAATGAAGGAAACCTTAAATATACATTCAAAAATATTTCATAGTATAAATTTCTAGCAACAACATAGACAAAGTACTCAGACTACCCACCTGAAGATAACCAAAATTTCCAGATAAAATCATTTTTAAAGGCCATCTAGAATTCATCTAAGAAACAAAGGAATACTCAGGCCAGGAATAAGCCATGATAAAGATATAAAGAAACAAACTAAAAATTTAGGTCATCTTTTGTGTTGAGTGAGTGCCATTTTTCACATGACACATGAGATACAGACGAAATCTCATACCCCTTTTAAGTAGAACTGTACTAAGAGATTTTTCTCCTAAAACCTACTCAAAATTCAGGATTTTCTAAGTAAAGTAGAAATAGTGGCTCTTCTCCCAGGAAACTGAAAGAATAAATATCTGACTCAAGCCGTAGTTTGAGTGGAGGGAGAAAAGTATTTGCCCTAAAAATTTATAGCCACAATCCAGTCCTCACATGAGACTGCTAAAGTTTATAAAATAAGAATTGAGCCTAAAGTACTCTGGGATTCCTAGAATCTAAGATGTCAGTCAGAAGCACAAGCAATGTTTTCTGAATAAATCTTTCTTCACTGCAGGCTTCTATGAATTGCCAGACCCAAAGATCCAGGAAAAATAAGAAGCAACAAAATGTTACTACAATGTAAAAACAAGGAGAAAAAAAATACAACAGAGCAATGTTTGCCAAAAATTTACTACTACTACTACTACTACTGCTGCTGCTGCAATTATGACATTAAAAAGTATTTAGACTAAGATGCTGATTAGATGTATGTTTCTCACATTGGTGTACCTGTATTGATAATGAGTTCTACCTCCTGACTTCAGTTGCCTGCTAATGCAGACCTGAAGAGACAGTGGTGATGGCTCCAGTGTTTGGGTTCCTGTCACCCACACGGGAGGCCTGGATTAAGTTCCTAGTTCCTGGCTTCAATTGAGTGCAACCTCACTCTTTGCAGGCATTTGGGGAGTGACCCAGAAGATGGTACCTTGTTCTCTCTGTTTTTTTTCTCCTTGTGTCTCTATTTCTCTCTGAATTCAAAATAAAATTTAAAAGTGAATCCCAAAATTTATCTAGCAATATTAAAAATAAAAATTGTGGCTTAATCATGTTTTCAATAATAAACTAAGAAAGAATTAATGATGAATGATCAGAGATTACTTTCATATATATATGGAATATATATACATATATATATATACATATATATATATATATATATATATATATATATTTGGAATTAGAACCCAATTCAGAGTTAAAACCTTAATAGCAGATGAGCCAGAGCCGAGGAAATTCAGAATTGCATGACATACCTGAAGGAATTATCTAGAATACAAAAAGAAAGGCAAAATGACAAAAAGTAAGAAAAACACAAGTGAGTTAGTCAAACATGTTTAATCAAAGTGTTAAAGAAAAGAGGGGATTGAACAGAAGAAATAGTCAAAGAAATAATAGATGAGAATTTTTCAGAAAGATGAAAAATCAATCCTCAAATTTGGAAATCCTATCTATTCATCAGAAAGATAATTTTTTATTTATTTTTTATTTAGTAAATATAAATTTTCAAAGTACAGTTAATGGATTACAATGGCTCCCCCCCCCACAATTTCCCTCCCACTCACATCCCTCCCATATCCCACTCCCTCTCCCATTCCATTCACATCAAGATTCATTTTCAATTATCTTTATATACAGAAGATCAATTCAGTATATATTAAGTAAAGATTTCATCAGTTTGCACCCACACAGAACATAAAGTGTAAAATACTGTTTCAGTACTAGTTATAGCATTACTTCATATTGGACAACACATTAAGGACAGATCCCACATGAGAAGTAAGTACACAGTGACTCCTGTTGTTGACTTAACAATTTGACACTCTTGTTTATGGCGTCAGTAATCTCCCTAGGCTCTAGTCATGAGTTGCCAAGGCTATGGAAGCCTTTTGAGTTCGCCGACTTTGATCTTATTCCGACAGGGTCATAGTCAAAGTGGAAGTTCTCTCCTCCCTTCAGAGAAAGTTACCTCCTTCTTTGATGGCCCCATTCTTTCCACTGAGATCTCACTCGCTGAGATCTTCCATTTAGGTTTTTTTTTTTTTGTTTTTTCCAGGGTGTCTTGGCTTTCCATTCCTGAAATACTCTCATGTGCTCTTCAGCCAGATCCACATGCCTTAAGGGCTGATTCTGAGGCCAGAGTGCTATTTAGGACATCTGCCATTCTATGAGTTTACTGTGTATCCCATTTCCCATGATGGATCATTCTCAACCTTTTTGATAATTTTTTAAGATTTATTTATTTATCTGAGAGGCAGAGTTACAGATAGAGAGAGGGAGAGAGAGAGAAAAAGGACTTCCATCCACTAGTTCACTCTCCAAATGGCCACAACAGCTGGAGCTGAACTAAACAGATCTCAGGTCTCCCAGGTGGGTACAGGGGCCCAAGAACCTGGGCCATCTTCTGCTGCTTTCCCAGGCACATTAGCAGATAGCTGGATCAGAAGAGGAGCAGCTAGACACAACTGGTGCCCATATGGGGTGCTGACACTGCAGGCAGAGGCTTAACCTACTAAGCCACAGTGCCAGCCCCAGAAAGATAGTTTTTTTAAAAATTCATGAAGAGACAACCAACAGAATGGGAGAAAATATCTGTAAAGTATGAATCTAATATATATTATAACATTAATATAATACATATAATGTAATATAAATATCCATGATAGAATATTCCTCAGCCATAACAATGAAATCCTGATGTTTGCAACAAAATGGATGCAACTGGAGATCATTGTGCTAAGTGGAATAAGCCAGTTCCAGGAAAACAAATACCACATGTTTTCTCTTATTTGTTGTAGTTAATTATACAGAGTATAAACATCAAGTGTATTTCATGTCATTTATTATATAGTTATAAATATTGCTTCACTGAATTGTACCATGTAAATGACTACATACTTTTATTTTCCAATTAAAAAAGGATAAAAAGAATGAACAAAAGAAAGAATGAAAGAACCAAAGGAAGGAAGGAAGGGAGGAAGAAAGGAAGGAAGGATGCAGACCGCTTTTTTGTTTGCCAATTTAAATTCCTTTGGGTAAATTCCAAGGAGTGGGATGGCTGGGTCGAATGGTAGGGTTATCTTCAGGTTTCTGAGGAATCTCCAGACTGACTTCCATAGTGGCTTGACCAGTTTGCATTCCCACCAACAGTGGGTTAGTGTCCCTTTTTCCCCACATCCTCGCCAGCATCTGTTGTTGGTAGATTTCTGCATGTGAGCCATTCTAACCGGGGTGAGGTGAAACCTCATTGTGGTTTTGATTTGCATTTCCCTGATTGCTAGTGATCCTGAACATTTTTTCATGTGCCTGTTGGCCATTTGGATTTCCTCTTTTGAAAAATGTCTATTGAGGTCCTTGGCCCATCTCTCAAGTGGGTTGTTGGTTTTGTTTTTGTGGAGTTTCTTGATCTCTTTGTAGATTCTGGTTATTAACCCTTTATCTGTCGCATAGTTTACAAATATTTTTTCCCATTCTGTTGGTTGTCTCTTCACTCTCCTGACTTTCTTTTGCAGTACAGAAACTTCTCAATTTGATGCAATCCCAAATGTTAATTTTGGCTTTGACTGCCTGTGCCTCCCGGGTCTTTTCCAGAAATTCTTTGCCTGTGCCAATATCTTGAAGGGTTTCTCCAATGTTCTCTAATAACTTGATGGTGTCAGGTCGTAGATTTAGGTCTTCAATCCATGTTGAGTAGATTTTTGTGAAAGCGGTCTGCACCCTAATGTTTATTGCAGCTCAATTCACAATAGCTAAGACCTGGAACCAATCTAAATGCCCATCAACGGTAGACTGGATAAAGAAATTATGGGATATGTACTCTTTAGAATACTATACTGCAGTAAGAAACAACGAAATCCAGTCATTTGCAACAAAATGGAGGAATCTGGAACACATCATGCTGAGTGAAATAAGCCAGTCCCAAAAGGACAAATACCATATGTTCTCGCTGATCGGTGACAACTGACTGAACACCAAAAAGGAAACCTGTTGAAGTGAAATGGACACTATGGGAAACGGTGACTTGATCAGCATAGCCCTGACTGTTAATGCACAACTTAATACATTATCCCTCTTAGTAGTTTTTTTGTCTGTTCTACTTAATATGACTGGTTTAATTCTGTAATTAATACACAGTTATTCTTAAGTGTTGAAAATTAACTGAAATGTGATCCCTGTTAAACATAAGAGTGGGAATAAGAGAGGGAAGAGATGTATAATTTGGGACATGCTCAGGCTGACTTGCCCCAAATGGTAGAGTTAGAAACATACCAGGGGATTCCAATTCAATCCCATCAAGGTGGCATGTACCAATGGCATCTCACTATTCCAAGTGATCAATATCAGTTCACAATTGATCATAATGAAAGGACTAAGAGTCAAAGGGAGCACATAAACAAGTCTAGTACCTGCTAACACTAACCAATAGAATAAATAAAGGGGAGAGTGATCCAACATGGGAAGCGAGATACTCAGCAGACTCATAGAATGGCAGATGTCCTAAATAGCACTCTGGCCTCAGAATCAGCCCTAAAGGCATTTGGATCTGGCTGAAAAGCCCATGAGAGTATTTCAGGCATGGAAAGCCAAAACACTCTGGCAAAAGATCTCTGTGAGTGAGATCCCAGTGGAAAGAACAGGTCTTCAAAGAAGGAGGTACCTTTCTCTGAAGGGAGGAGAGAACCTCCACTTTGACTATGAGCTTGTCTAAACAAGATAAGAATCGGAGAACTCAGAGGGCTTCCATAGCCTTGGAAACTCATGACTGGAGCATAGGGAGATTACTGATGCCATAGACAGGAGTGTCAATTTGTAAAGTCAACAACAGGAGTCACTGTGCACTTACTCCTCATGTAGGATCTCTGTCCTTAATGTGCTGAGCATTGAGATTTAATGCTATAACGAGTACTCAAACAATATATTTCACTTTGTGTTTCTATGGGGGTGCAGCGCACCGGCCGCAGCGGCCATTGTAGGGTGAACCAACGGCAAAGGAAGACCTTTCTCTCTTTCTCTCTCTCTCACTGTCCACTCTGCCTGTCAAAAAAAAAAAAAAAAAAAAAGGCACTAATTCCTGAACTGCTGCTACCATCAGCAGGACAAACCTATTCCTGATGCACTTGCTGACAATGTGCCAGCTGATAATGCTCACACAATGTGGCCTTAATTTAACCAGAGCAGCCCCTCCTCAATACACAGAAGATGGAACTGCAATTGCACCCACCAGGGCCACAGGGATCCTACACCAGGAACCAGAGCTGCAGAGCGCGTAACATCTGAGCTTTATTGAAAAGAGAAGACACTGTGCAGAGGAATTTGACATCCTTCACCAAAACAAACTACACGGAGATGAAGAAGAAAAATTGGAGTTGACTGAAGTACAAACGCACCGTTACTGTCTGATGATCTAACAGAAGTAAGCCAGGAGTCTGAATTATTTATCACCAGCCCTCTGTGCCCCAGCAGGCCCCCTCTGGCTTTGTTATGCAATGATGGTTATTGTTTTGGTTGCTAGAGAATCAGGCAAACAGGCTGCTATTCTTAAAAAAAAATAAAAAATAAAAAAAAGGAAGGAAGGAAGAAATAGCAGGAGAATAGTGAGGAATCTTAAGGTACTAGTAACATGTTTTCTTAATTTGGATATTGATTATGAATATGACTAGTGGACCAAAAACTATTTATCTATATACTTATGGGCATTTCTTGGCATGTATACTGTATCTTAAAAATCTTTTTAAAAAAGAAAAAACAGAAGCATAGAATATTAGATAAATAAAAATATGAAAAGAAGATAAAGAAAAAGATAAGGGGCTAAAGGGAAAGATAATTTGACTAAAATCTGATTATTTAAAAGTAGCAATGAAAGCAAGAAGTATTGGCAAAACAAAACAAAAAAAAAATCTTGTCATGATGCCTTTAATTTGTTTTTGCTGTATAAATGATGCAGCTACTTGTGGTATTCTGTACTTCAATATGAATTTCTGCATCATTTTTTCTAGATTCAAGAAGAACGTGCTTGGTATTTCGATTGGAATAACACTGAATCTGTGACTTCTTTCTGGTAGTGTAGACATTTTGATAATATTGATTCTTCCAATCCATGAACATGGAATATTTTTCCATTTTTTGTCCTTCTTTTATTTTTTCTTTAATTTTTTTTTCAATTTTCACTGTAGAAACCTTTAAAATCCTTGGTTAAATTTAAAAATTCTAAGATATTTGATTTTGTTGTAGATATTATGAATGGGATTGATCTTAGAAGTTCTTTCTCATCCATGGCATTGTCTGTGTATATAAAGGCTATTGATTTCTGTGTGTTAATGTTATATTCTACCACTTTACCAAACTCTTTTATGAGTTCCAATAATCTCTCAGTGGAGCATTTTGGATCCCCTAAATACAGAACCATGTCATATGCAAATAGGTATAGTTTGGCTACCTTCTTCTCAATTTGTAATCTTTTGATTTCTTTTTCTTGCCTAATGGCTCTGGATAAAACTTCCAGGACTCTATTGAGCAGTAATGGTGAGAGTGGGCATCCTTGTCTGGTTCTGGATCTTAGTGGGAATGCTTCCAACATTTCTCCATTAAGTAAGATGCTGGACATGGGTTTGTCAGAAATTGCCTTGAGTATATTGAGGAATGTTCCTTCTATACTCAGTTTTCTTCATGAAAGAATGTTGCATTTTATCAAATGTTTCCTCTGCATCTATTGAGATAATTATATGCTTTTTGTTCTCCAGTTTATTAATATGATGTATCATACTTATTGAATTGAAAATGTTGAACCATCTCTGCATACCAGGGATAAATCCAAGTTGAACTGTGTGAATAATTTTTCTGATATGTTGTTGGATTCAATTGGCTCTTATGTTATTGAGGATTTCTGCATCTATGTTCATCAGAGAAATTGGTCAATAGTTCTCTTTCTCTGTTGTATCTTTTTCTGGGTTAGGAATTAACGTGATGCGGTTTCACACAAGGAGTTAGGAAGGATTCCCTCCCTTTCAATTGTTTTGAATAGCTTGGTATGAATTGGAATTAGTTCTTTAAATGTTTGGTAGAATTCAGCAGTGAAGCCATCTAGTCCTAGGCTTTTCTTTGTTGGGAGGGTCTTAATTACTGATTCAATCCATCTTGCTTATTGGTTTGTTTAGGTTTTCTATGTCCTCTTGGTTCAATTTAGACAGGTTGCATGTGTCCAGGATTCTATTCATTTCTTCTAGGCTTCCCAATTTGTTGGTAACAGTTTTTTGTAGTAACTCCCAATGATTTTTTTTTTATTTTTATGGTATCTGTTGATACATTTCTTTTTTCTTCTCTGATTTTACTGATTTGGGTTTTCACCTCTGTTTTGTTGGTCAGTTGGGCCAATGGTATATCAATTTTGCTTACTTTTTCAAAAAAAATGAGCTCTTCATTTCACTGGTCTTTTGTATTTCTTGTTTCAATTTTGCTTATTCTCTAATTTTAATTATTTCTTTTCTCCTACTAATATTGGTTTCACTTTTTGTTATTTTTCTAGGTCCCTGAGATGCATTGTAGCTCATTTATTTGGTGCTTTTCTAATTTCTTGATGTAGGCACCAGTTGCTACAGATTTTCCTCTTAACACTGCTTTTGCTATATCCCATAAGTTTTGATATGATGTATTATCATCATCATTTTCAGAAACTTTTTTTCAATTTTTGTTTGTTTGCTATGAAAAGTCTTCATTCAAAAATGAGAGTTTTGCAGGGTACAGTATTCTGGGTTGACAGTTCTTTTCTCTTGGAATATATCTAGCCATTCTCTCCTTGCCTGTAGGGATTCTGATGAGAAGTCAGCTGTGAATCTAATTGGAGATCTTCTGAAAGTAATTTGGTATTTCCCTCATGCACATTTTAGAATCTTTATGTTTTCATTGGAGAGTTTGACCACACCAAATCATGGTAAAGATCTTTTCTGGTCATGTCTAGGAGGAGTTCTGTTTTTCTTCTATTTGGACTTTTATTTCTTTCTCCAAATTGCGATGTTTTCTGCAATTGCTTCACTAAATAGGCCTTCTAATCCATTCTCTTTCTATGCCTTCAGGAACTTCCAAGACCCATATGTTGGGTTGTTTAATAGTACCCCATAAATCTCCAAAATTGTTTTTTCATTTTCTAATTATTTCTTCTTCTACCTTTTTTTTTTTTTTTGAGCTGACTGTAAAATTTCCAGGGATTTTTCTTCTAACTTACAAACTTAGATATTCTTTATCTGCCTCACCAAGTTTGCTGCTAAAGCTTTCCACAACATTATTTATTTGATCTATTAGATTCTTAATTTCTATTATTTCATTTTGATTTCACTTTAAAAATCTTTATTTCATGGGAAAATCTTTCATTCATGTCACCTATGGATTTCTTTAATATGAGGATTTGCCTTTGTTTGCTTCCGAGTAATCCTATGATTAATCTTTTGAAATCCATTTCTAGCATTTCATCAATCTCTTCATCTACACTTTCTAGTACTGAAGTGTTGTTTTCTTTTGGGGGCATCACTTATCTTCCTTATTATTGTTTCTTGAATTTCTGTGTTTATTTTTGAATTTCTGTGTTTATTTTTAGACAATTGTGGAGATTATTGTTGTTTGTTTCCCCTCCGAAGGCTTTTATCTTTGGACTATATCTCTGTGGCTTAGTGGAGTGTCTGCTCTTTCAGTGAATACCCAGAAGTGTGTGCTGTGTGTGGCCAGGGAGCTCTGCTCAGTGCTCCAGGATGAGGGCAGTATCCAAGGTGACATCCAAGTTGGGCATGATCGATCTCTATCTTTTTTTTTTTTTTAATTAGAGATGAGGTTTTGATCGGCTCTGATGGCATAATATAAGCCTTATCTCCTCTCTTCCAAAATGATCAATGCCTGGGTGCTAGTCCCATTGGGTGTAATTCATCCACACTGCCACAAGAACCACACGAAGTATCCATGCAGTCCGCAGTGTGAACACGGATGCTGCTGCAATGACGCATCCCAGGCAACCCAGGAGCCATGAGCATGTGGATCCACCCATCACAACCACCCAGCAACCCAGACACACCCTATGCCCTCCCACACAACCACAGTGTTTCCACAGTTCAATCACACAAGGCTTTCACAGTCATATGGCACCAAGAATCCACTCCACGCTACCAGCTGGTTTTGTTCACAGAGAGGCAGAGATGCTCCCAGAGCCAGCAGCCTGAGGGTGCTCCACCTAGGCAGTTTGAGTCCCAGAGCCTGTGATGTGTTGGGAGGTTGGGGGCACCTCATAGATCCTACATGAGTGTCCAGCCCCTGTCATTCCTCCCAGCCAGATTCAGGTTTTTCTCAGCCGGTTGCTGGGTATACAGACACAAGGTGGTGCAGCTGCTACAGATGTCCAAAACAGTGCCTACCCTCTCTCAGCCAGCTGCAGAGCACCACTGTCAGGTGGACAGGGAGAGAGAAATGTGCCCCATTTTTCTTCTAGGTAGCAGGAACATTATCCCCCACAGGACTCCAGGCCTGACTCACACCAGGCTCTCCCCATAGCTACATTGCCAGTGGCTTCAGTTGCTGCAGTCTCAGCTTGCATCACTTTCCAAAGCTGGCA